>NW_020951209.1:1922386-1958933 GCF_900497805.2 Vombatus ursinus
GAAGGAAGGAAGGAAGGAAGGAAGGAAGGAAGGAAGGAAGGAAGGAAGGAAGGAAGGAAGGAAGGAAGGAAGGAAGGAAGGAAGGAAAGTAAGAATGATTTGGCTACAAAGTGTGATAGGAGCACCATCTATTTTTTATAGGTTAGGCTGATCCTTTAAGTGGGTGGGGAGGCCATTTGGATTCTTCAATGCCCAAGGCATAAATGACCCAGAATATGAAGACTTGGTGCTGGAGGTTTTAGTGGAATTCCCACTGCCCTATGGAGACATTTCTTGCCTTAGTTTCTGATGCTGCTTCTAGTCATCATGGCTGTTTTTCCATGAAGGTCTCTACCTGGAACTGTCCCTGGCATTGCCCCTACTGTGTAGAATAAAATTTTAAATGGATTTTTTGCACATTTTTTGCATATCTTTTCATTATTTGTATTACATTCTTCCTCCAGTATTGCTTACGATGTCAGAGTTGTTTTAAGACTGTATTATTGTCAGAAGGGCCTCTAGAAAAAATTTTGGACCTTGCCATCAATTAATCGGATGGTAGGAGGAGCATCTGTTTTATGAAGGCTAAGTTGGTCCTTTGAGGGGGGAGGTCGTGTGAAACCCTAAAGGCTCAGACTGTGGGGAATTCTTGAGGGTTTTAGTGAAATTCCAATATTTCCATTGCTCTGTAGGGTCTTTCTGACCTAGTATTGTAGATTGCCATGGCGACTGCATGAGCTGGTATCCTTTTTAACTTCAGGAATTGTATCCTTTTTAGCTTTATGATAGGACCAATATCTACCAGAATCACACCCCCCCACCACCACCATAATATTGACCAGGCCAGATGAGGCCATAGTGGCAGAAGCCCTAGATCACATAGTGGTCCATAACAGGGACAACAGGTGGGAAATCAAACACTAAGAAAATCTAAAATCCAGACAAATTTGGGAAATATAGTCAGGAGGGAAACCCCAGAAGATTTTGGGCACAATCCAGAATAAGCCACTGACATTTACTTTCTCATGATCTTAAGATGGAAGTGTAGAGACTTACTGGACTCTTCAAGTTTTAGAGAACCCACTTTTCTCACCTAGTTATCTTTATGGCCCCCATTTACTGTCTGCTTCTTCAAGTCCCCAGGACAGACCAGGAAGATGTAAAGCCAGCTGTGCAGCAATCTAGCTCCTTGGGCTCTCATGACCCTGAAAGTGCCATGTTTCTGTAGGTCACTGTCTTTGAAGACCTGGTCAAGTGAAGCCTTTGGCAAGTACCAAGGAACCATCAGGATAAGTGACTGTTAGGCTACTGGAGCTACCAGTTCTCCTAAGGGGCCACTATACCACTTTTGAAAAGTAGTTACTCACCAGTTACTGGACTCTAGTTGCTACTGAACAGATAATGCAGGATCACACCATCAATCACCTTTTGTCCAGAGTTGCCTATTATGAATAATGTGATATATAGTCCCTTTAACAAGACAAGTAGGACATAGTAGGCTTCTCCCTTGTATGTCTGTGAACTTAACAAAGAGATGGCAACTATGCCAGACACCAGGGCCTCCAATTCAGCCCCTAGCAACCTGCCTCCTCTATTAGTCCACTGGGTCTCCATCTATAAGGATCTTATTCCCAAGGAACTTCATTTTTCCTGGTTTATTCACCCTATCCACTATGAGAGAGGCATATGTAGCTGGGCTTTAGCAGCCAGTAATCTAGCAACAAGAGTTACCTTAGGAAATGAGAGTCTTGGCAAGTCTTCCCAGTTGTCTGAGCTCCCAGCTGCATTTAAAATATGGGTCAGAAAAGATATTATTCTACACTAATTCCCAGACAGTGGCCATGGTATGACCAAATGGTCTGAGGCCTGGAGAGAATAGGCTTAGACAAAAAAAAAAAATCTCTTCCTTTCTGGTTCAAGACCACTGGAGGGATTTTGCCTATGTCTACCACTGAACACAAATTTGTGTGGGCCACGTGGACATAGATCAGAGATATCAGAGATATTATATGCTAAATAACCAGGTTTGAGCCATTACAAAGGTAGAGGTTGGGAAGTAGGTCCATTGTCAATGCGGACATTAGGATGATGATGCCATATTGTCTGGCAAATTCTTCAAGTAGAAAGTGAGATTTAACCTGGAACTTGAAGGAAGCCAGGGAGTACAGGAGATGGAGATGGAAAAGGAGAAAATTCCAGACATGAGAGACAGCTAGTGAAATATCAAGTCAGGAGTTAGTCTCTTGTAAGCAAGGAAGTCAGTGTCATTGGATCTCAGAGTATATGGGGGTGAGTGAGGTGTGAGAAGATTAGAAAGGGGGGGTGGAGCCAAGATGGCAGAGAAAAGGCAAGGACTCCCCTGGGCTCTCCCCAAAACCCCTCTGAATACCTTTAAATGCTGCATAAAACAAACTCTGGAGCGGCAAGACCCACAAATGGCAAAGGTAAAATAATTCTGTAGCCCAAGACAATTTAAACAGTCAGCAGAAAAGGTCTATTGCACCAGTATGAGAGTGGAGCACAGTCCAGAGCAGAGCAGCAAAATAGGAACAGGCCTTGGCAGCCACTGAATCAGCAGCAATGTGGCTGCTTCCAGAGATCTCAATCCACAGATGGAAAGGGGGCAGAACAACTGGTCAGAAAAAGATTATAGGGATCCCTTAGCTGGCACCAGCAGCAGAATTCTGTTGTTTTACCCATACTTAGCCCCAAGATGCAGTCCTCAGTAGCAGTGTTGGGGCAAAAAAGGAGCATTAGCACACAAGAGCATTCAGCCACAGTAGAGCTGGGGGCATGGTCACAGTTACAGGGTAGAAAAGAGAGAAAAGGTGCAGCTAGCTGGTGCAGTGGATAGAGCACCAGCCCCGGAATCAGGAGTTCAAATCCAGCCTCAGATACATAACCCTTACTAGCTGTGTGACTCTGGGCAAGTCACTTAACCCCAATTTCCCTGCCAAATAAAAAAAAAGAAAAGAAAAAGCAAAGAGAGAAAAGAATGCTTGTGGTCATCACAGACCAGAGCACAGACTAGGTATGTAATAAACGCACCTCTCCTTAGATCATACTACCTCGGAAGAACTGAAAAATTACAGATGCCTAGAAGTATCTCTGAAAGCTGCTACACAAAACCCCTGAAGCTTGGGACAGTGTCCTCCACCCTGGAAACAGAACACAACTTCAGCAGAGTTAAAAGTCAAGAAATAGGCTGAAAAATGAGCAAACAAAAGAAAAAAATTTGACTATAAAAAATTACTGTGGTGACAGGGAAGATCAAAACACACACTCAGAAGGAGACAATAAACTCAAAACTCCTATATCCAAAGCCTCAAAGAGAAATACAAATTGGTCTCAGGCCATGGAAGAGCTCAAAAAGGATTTTAAAAATCAAGTAAGAGAGGTAGAGGAAAAATTGGGAAGAGAAATAAGAATGATGTAAGAAAATCATGAAAAAGTAGTCAACAGCTTGGTGAAAGAGGCGAAAAAAAAATTACTGAACAAAACAATACCTTAAAAAGCCAATGGGTCAAATGATAAAAGACGTACAAAAATCCAATGAAGAGAAGAATGCCCTAAAAAACAGAATTGGCCAAATGGAAAAAGGTATACAAAAATTTACTGAAGGAAAGGACTCCTTAAAAAGTAGAATTGGCCAAATGGAGAAGGAGGTACAAAAGCTCACTAAAGAAAATAATTCCTTAAAAATTAGAATTGGGCAAATGGAAGCTAATGACTTTAGGAGACATTAAGAAATGATCAAATAAAACCAAAAGAATGAAAAAATAGAAGACAATGTGAAATATCTCATTGGAAAAACAACTGACCTAGAAAATAGATCCATAAGAGATCATTTAAAAATTACTGGACTACCTGAAAGCCATGATCCAAAAAAAAAAGAGCGTAGACATCATCTTTCATGAAATTATCAAGGAAAACTGCCTTGATAGTCTAGAACCAGCAGGGAAAATAGAAATTGAAAGAATCCACCTACCACCTCCTGAAAGAGATCCCCAAATGAAAACTCCCAGGAATATTATAGCTAAATTCCAGAGCTCCCAGATCAAGAAAAAAATATTGCAAGCTGCCAAAAATAAATAATTCAAGCATCATGGAGTCACATCAGGATAACACAAGATTTGGTGGCTTCCACCTTAAAGAAGTGGAGTGCTTGAAATATGACATTCTACAGGTCAAAGGAGCTAGGATTACAACCAAGAATCACCTATCCAATAAAACTGAGCATAATCCTTCGTCGGGGGGAGGGGGGAAAGAGAAGATTGACATTCAATGAAATAGAGGACTTTCAAGTATTCCTACTGAAAAGACCAGAACTGAATAGAAAATTTGATTTTCAAATACAAGACTCAAGAGAAGCATAAAAACATAAACAGGAAAGAGAAATCATAAGGGACTTAATAAGGTTAAACTGTTTACATTCCTTTATGGAAAGATGATACTTGTAACTCATGAGAACTTTCTTATTATTAAGGCAGTTAGAAGGAGTAGACAGAGGACACAAGGGTGAGTTGATCATGATGGGATGATATCTAAAAAAAAATAAAATTAAGAACTAAAAGAAGAATGCACTGGCAGAAAGGAAAAAGGAGTGGTAGAATGGGATAAAGTATCTAACATAAAAGAGGCAAGAATGAGCTATTACAGTGGAGGGTAAGATGGGGGAGGTGACGGAACATTTGAACCTTACTCTTATCAGAATTGGCTCAAGAAGGGAATAACTTACATATTTATTTGGGTATAGAAATATATCTTACTCTACAGGAAGTAAGAGAGGAAGGAAATAAAAGAAGTGGATGCGGCTGATAGAAGGGAGGGCAGATTGGGGGAAGGGATAGTCAGAAGCAAAACACTTCTGAGGAGGGAAAGGGTGAAAGGAGAGAGAGAATAGAATAAGCAGTGGGGAAATAGGATACTGGGAAATTTGGTTAGCAATCATAACTGTGAAAAAAAAATTTGAAGCAAGTTTTTATGATAAAGGCCTCATTTCTCAAATATATAGAGAACTGAGCCAAATTTATGAAAATAAGAGCCATTCCCCAATTGATAAATAGTCAAAGAAAATGAACAAGAAGACTGTGAAGGACTGGTCAAACAGGTAGGAAAAGAACTGGGAGAAAGATTCTAGGTTACAGAAACCTAGAGAAAAGAGAATATGAAGGAGGATAGGGGATCAACAGTGTTCAAGGCTGCAGAGAAGTTAAGAAAGATAAGGAATGAGAAAAGGTCATTAGATTTGGCAATTAAGAGAGATGATTGGTAACTTTGGAGAGAGTAGTTTCAGCTTAATGATGAGCTAAAAGCCAGGCAGCAGAGTTAAGAAGAGAGTGAAAGGAAAGGAAATGGAAGCATTGATTATAGATGGCCTTCTCAAAGAATTTAGCCACAAAAGAGAGGAGAGATATGGGATGATAGCTAATGAGAATGGACAGATCAACCGGGATTTTTGAGAATGAGGGAAAAATGGATGTTTTCCTTCTTGTTTTCTTTTTTTCCATGGTGGCTCTTGGAGGAGATAATTGAATTTTTTTTCTTTTTTTTTTTCCCTTAGTACTACCTGTTCTAGGAAGATCATCCAGTAAAAGTCACATCGATTGGCATGGGAATGTGTCAAGTCTCAAGCTGCACCTCTGTTCACATAGCTTCTCGGTAGCCACTGGTTGTGTTGATGTGGTTTTCTGACTACCTAAGGGAACAACAGGTACTGTCAACATGAGGTCATGGGTCTTCTGACATAGTGGGTGCCTGAAAATCATTTGAGTCACCATACTCTACCTTTCAGAACAGATTGTTTCCATATGGAGATGAGGAGGCTGAGTCTATAGAAGCTAAATAGATGGAAGTCATTCTATCCTAATTGCAATGAGATAACATATCAAATCTTTTGGGATGGAACCAAAGCTCTCATTTGGGGGAATTTTATATTTCTAAATACCTTAGCCAACAAATGAGAGAAAGAAACAAAACAATGAATTGAGCATATAACTTTTTTTTAAAAAATCACAAATTTTTTAATGGAATACAAAAATAAAAATGTTGAAAATCCAAGAAGCAAATTCAAACTGAAAATAAAAGGATTGAATTTCTGAGTAAATGTAGGAGCATTTTTTGAGAAAAAAATCTAATAAAGTAGATAAATCATTGGCTAATTTGAAAAAAAGATTCCTATTTGTACAAAAATATTTATAGCACCTCTTTTCGTGGTGACTAAGAATTGGAAATCAAAGGGATGCCCATCAATTGGGGAATGGTTAAACAAGCTGTGGTATATGATTGTAATGGGATGTTATTGTGCTATAAGAAATGACAAGCAGGATGATTTCAGAAAAACCTGGAAAGATTAACATGAACTGAAACATGGTGAAGTGAACAGAACCAGGAGAATGTTGTACACAGTAACAGCAAGATTGTTCAACAAAGAATTGTGAATGACTTAGCTATTCTCAGCAATACAATGATCCCAAGACAATCTCAAAGGACTAATGATGAAGCATACTATCTTCCTCCAGAGAAAGAACTGATTTGAATACAGGCTGAAGCATACTATTCTTCACTTTCTTTCTTTCATTTTTTCCTTTTGTTCGAGTCTTCTTGTACAAAATGACAAACATGAAAATGTTTTATGTAATTACACATATGTAACCTACATCTGATTGCTTACTGTGTCAGGGAAAGGGCGGGGAGAGGGATAGAATTTGGAACTCAAAATTTTAAATAAAAATGTTTAAAAATCAAATAAATACATATATCTTTCTTACTGCAGTTATTACTTTAGATCTACAATACTTCAGCCCAGAGGTTTTAAAAATCCTTCTTGACCTAACAAACAAACAAAGGCTAGTGGAACCATAGTTGAAATTCAAGACATAGATGATATGGGGTCAAGACTGCTCAGGTATGAGAAAGATTGACACAGTCATTGTCAAAAGTGTGTGATTGTCTGAGTGTCAGAGGAAGAGGGTTGGTATAATACTAGTCACAAAGAAAGGACATCATGAACTATATTTAAAATTAAAGTCAAACATACACATTAAGGATCTTATAGGAGGTCTTTAAACTAATATAACTATGTGATTAAAGTAATAAAAGTCTATGTATCTGTATGCATCCTTCCTCTTCCTCTTCACTCTGAGTTATGGAGTCAATCTTAGAATTTCATGTATCTGAGCATAAAGAATGGAGAACCATTCTTACCACTCCTAAAATAGGATTTAATCATCAAAGGCATCACACAAACAGGAAGAGAACTTTGAGAAAGCAAGAAAGATGCTTTGTTATTTAGTGGTTGGAGACGTGATCTCAGGATAAGAAAGATTTGTGTTCAAGTACTGCCTCTGATACATTCTGGCTATGTGTCCCTAGAAAAATGCTTGACCCTGTAGGGTCTCAGGCAAGCTCAGTATAAGTCCAAAGTGAGATACAGCAGCCAAGAAAGCTAATGTGAGCACAGGCTAAAAATAAAAGACACATACTGTCCAGAAATAACCAGAGGGTAATTGATTAATTGTAGCAAGATGGCAGCTGGGTGATGCCATAGGGCATAGAGCACAGGGCCTGGAGTTAGGAAGACCAGAGTTCAAATCTGGCATCAGACTCTTACTAGCTATGTGACCCTGGGCAAGTCACTTAACCTTGTTTACCTCAGTTTCCTCATCTGTAAAATGAGTTGGAGAAGGAAATTGCAAACCACTCCAGCATCTCTGCCAAGAAAATCCCAAATGGGGTCACAAAGAGTCAAACATGACTGAAAACAACTGAACAACAATAATTGTTTAATGGTTACTTATTAAGTACCTACTATACACCAGACACTGTCCCAGGCCACGGGGATCTAAAGACAAAAGGGAAGGAGTTTATATAGTCCTGCTGGACTCTGCCCTGATCACACTATAGCTAGAATGTAGTGAGAAGAAAGGAAGGAAGGAAGGAAGGAATGGAAAGAGGGAGAGAGGAAGGAAACATTCATTTACTAAGCATAGATTATGAACTAGACTGCGCTAAATGCTTTACAAATGTTATCTCAATTCCCACAGCCCTTGGAGGTATGTTCTGTTATTACTGTCTCATTTTACAGTTGAGGCAAACAGAGGTTTAGTGACTTACTCAAAGTCACACAGCTAGTAAATTATGATGCTAGATTTGAACTCAAACCTTCATGATCCAGGCCCAGCATTCCATCTGCTATGCCACCTATTCAGTTCTGGTTGCTCCATTAATAAACATTAATAAACTAAAGTACATCCAAGAGGGCAACCAGGATAATGAGGAGACTTGAAATCATTGCCAATGAGGATGAGAAATGGGAATGCTTATCCTGGAGAGGAAAAAAAATTTAGGTTGGGGAAAGGGACATATGACAGCCATGTTTGAATACTCGAAGGGTTGTAGAAAACGGAATTAATTTGATCTGTTTGACCATAGAAGAAAGAACTAGAAGCAATGGGAAGGGAATTATGAGAAGGGGATAAACATTGTCATATTATGGGTCATGCACAGTACCAAACCCTTTACAAATATTGTCTCATTTAGTCCTCACAACACCTTATGAAGTTCATGCTATTATTATCTCCATTTTACAGCTGAGGCAAACGAAGGTTAAATGACTAGCCCAGGGTCACACAAGTATCTGAGGCAGGATTTGAACTCAGGTCTTTTTGATTCTGGGCCACAGGACTCTATCCACTTGTGCCACTAGTGCAGTGGAAGACCCAGTTGTAAAAATGCAGATTTAACATTGATATAAAGAAAAAGATTCCCCAAATTATCCAAAATTTGGATAGGCTACCTCAGGAGACAGTGGATTTACCCTAACTGAAGGTCTTCAAAAAAAGTTGGATGATCCCTTGCTGGGTATATTGTCAAAGAAAATCTTAGTGCACAGGTTGGGCTAGATGACTTCTGAAATACCTTCCAACTCTGAGATTCTTTTGTATAATTTTATATGTAATATCATTCTGTTCTTTCCATGTAAGGTATAAGATTATACCTTCATGGTCACCCTGTTTAGTATTCTCCTGAACAGCTTAAATAAAGTACCCTTCTGGCCTAACCAGTTAGCACATTCTTCTCTGACTCACGTATCACTGCCCACTCTGAATTATCCTGAGCTACCATTTTTTATTTCAAATTATCTGATTTCAGTGTACTACCCTGAATATAAGCTAGCATTGACGAATTTTAAAAAGTGGTAACTAAGTTACTAAATCTTCTTAAAAAACAGTTTGGAATTATGTGAGAATTATTAATCTATTCATATTATCTGGCACAATAATTCCACAATATATGTCGTTAGTGGGGAATGTATTTGTTCAATGGCTTCTCTCATTCTTGGGATGACCAAATCTTACAGAGTTCACAGTTTAGTTTTGTTTTTTTCTTAGTCTTTTCTCTCTGTGTCTTTCCACTTCTTCTCCCCACACCTGGGAAGTAGGTGAGCTCTTATAGGGTAAGAGGATCAGCATAGCTACAGCTAAATACAGCCTCCCCCCAGAAAAGTCAACCTCAGCTGATGTTAGTCTGTATCTTGTGCTTTTATCTCAACATTGAGCCTTTCATGCCTGTATCTCTGATTTAATTCTAATAACACCCCTCCTTCCCTTCTCTTCTTCCTTTGATTATCCTTTCCTTTTCCTCTTTCCACTTTTCTCAACTCTTCATTGTTACCTTACTCCCTCCCCAAAATGCTATCCGAGTATGAATAATGTACAAATAAATATACAAAGTTTCAATGCATACAAATATACAATGCACAAAAAACCATATACATATACTTGAAATGTATAAATAAGAGACATTAATGAAAATATTTCTCATATATGTGTATACATATGTATTTACATACATATATGCACACAGAGAGGAAAAGAGGGACAGAAAGAATGAGAAAAAAAGTAAAAAAAAAACAGAGAGGCTATGTAGGAGGGTGGAGAGAGAGCCAATGTCAGAGTTATGAAAATCTGACTTCTGATACATAAAATCAGTGTGACCTCAGTAAGTCACCTAACCTTGCACTTACCTAAGAAACTCTCTAAGACCATAATTTGAAGAAAAGTTGTAGACCTGTATTGGTAGAGAGTTTTCTCGTCAGGAATCTCCTTTTTCAATGAAATCCTAAGACCAGGCAATATGAAATCACAAGACTGGGCTATCTAGCTATCTATCCATATAAAAATATACACACATGTGTGTGTGTGTACATATATATATATACATATATATATACACACATGTGCATGTATATGCATGTTCATATGTGGATATATCATTGCTTGCCTAAGCAGACAATGTGGTAAAGTTAGGAAGCTTGACAGGAGTTTGTTGCTCTGAATTCTTGTCTCCTTTCTGTTGCTACCTGGGTAGGTGACCTTGAGCCTGCTACTTAATCTCTTTGTGGTTCACTTAGTTCATTTGTAGAAAAGAGAGTTGAAATAGATGATCCATTCTTTTCAGTTATGTTATCAGTAATGTGGATGAAGGCAGGTGCGCCATGTTTATCACATTTATGGATGACTTGAAGTTGAGAGGGATGTTTGGCTTAGCATCCAAATATTCTCAACCACTTCTCAATGGACTAGAATAATAAATCAAAGCTAACAAGATTAAATGTAAAAGGGACACATACAAAGTCTACATTTGGGGTAAAAACAAAATGAACTATATGGCAGAAGTACAGGATGGAGAAGACAAAGCTAGAGAGCAGGTCATGGGAAACACATAGGTTTTATTGGATGAATTAACACTATGATATGGCAGCCCTGCCCCACCCTAACCCTCCAAAGCCAGTTTGACCTTAGGCTCAATCAATTGAATTGAAGTGTACAGAAAATTACTTTTTTATTGTAAAATGACTTCTGGAGGATTCTGTTCAGTCCTGGGCAACACATGTGAAGAGAAGCATTGACAAACCAGAGTGTGTCTAAAGGTCAGTTGAGCGTAAAAGAATACTGGCTCTCCCAGGCACATCTCTGAAGACTGAGAACAGAGAGAACCTCAGGGCCACACTCACTAGCAAAGTCTAGCTAGTTTTCTTATTACCACTGACTATAGTTTCAGCACTACCCCGGTATTATCTCTTGACAACAGATGGATACAGTATCCAAAACAGAAAAATTCTACCATGTCTAGGGAAATAGACAAAGACAAAGATAGACAGAGACAAAGAGGCAGAGACAGAGACAGAGAAACAACATTCCTTGAGGCTCAGATCCTGAGGTATTAGCCTTCAGAGAAAGAACTCACACAAATGGCATATTATAAGGCAGTAATTATCAAAACTATTTGGTACTGGCTAAGAAATAGAAAGGTACATCAGTGGAACACAGTAGATATATAATTTATAGCAGCATATAAATGTAGTAACCTTGTGTATGACAAATACAAAGACTTAAGATTTTGGGATTAGAAGTCATTATTTGGTAAAAAAAAAAAATGTTGGAAAAACTGAAAAGCAGTATGGCAGAAATTGAGCATAGACCAATATCTTACACCATTTACCAAGATAAGGTCAAAATGGATATATGACCTAGACATAAAGAAAGCTATTACAAGAAAATTTGAAGAACATGGACCATATTACTTATCAGACTTATGGATAGGTGAACATTCATGAATAAACAAGAGATAGAAAGCAGAGTAAGGTACAAAATGGGTAATTTTAATTACATTAAATCTAAAAATTTTGTATAAATAAAACAAATGTAACCAAGATCAGAAGGAAAGAAGAAAATTGGGGGTAGGATGAATTTTATAGATAACTTCTTAGATAAAGGTCTCATATCTCAACTACATAAAAAGTTTTGCAAAATCGACAAGAATATGAGTCATTTCCCAATTGATAAATGGTCAAAGGATATGAACAGGCTGTTTATCAATGAAGAAACCAAAACAATTTGTAGTCATGTAAAAAAAATGCTCTAAATCATTATTGATTAAAGAAATGCAAATTAAAACAATCTTGAGATATCATTTTATACCTATCAGATTGGCTGAAATGATTGAAGAAGAAAGCAACAAATGTTGGAGGGAATGTGGAAAAATTGGCACACTAATTCATTGTTGGTGGAGTTGTGAACTGATCTAACCATTTTGGAGAGCAATCTAGAATCATGCCCAGAATTATTAAACTGCCTATACCCTTTGACCCAGCAAAACCACTACTGGGTCTTTTTCCAAACATAATTAGAGAAAAAGGAAAAGAACCTATATGGTCTAAAATATTTATGGCAGCTCTCTTTGTAGTGGCGAAGAACTTGAAATTTGCGGAAATACCTGTCAATTGGGGAATGGCTGAACAAGTGGTGGTATATGATTGTGATGGAATACTACTGTACTATGAGAAAGGATGAGGTCAATAATCTTGGAAAAACATGGATAGACTTAATGAAATAATGAAAAGCAAAATAAGCAGAACCAAGAGAATGTTGTACAGCAGCAATGTTGTTTTCAGAAAAACTTTGAGTGACTAAGTCACTTTGACTATTATAAACACCCAAATTAACTACAAAGGACATATGAAGGATGATGCTATCTGTATCCAGAGAAAGAACTGATAAATAGAAGTTATATTTATTTTTTAAAATTGATGGACAATTTTGTTGATTATTTCTATTTAAGAAATTGATGTAGAAAATATTACTAATGCAGATTAAATTTAAAGGTTTGTACATTTTTTTTCTCCTAGAGAGCTGGTTCTTAAACATTTATCAGCACACCACTGTATAGAGGTTCTAACATTCATATCCTATATCTGACCTGTGTACAGAAGAAAAGACTTTGCCAAGTAGATGTATCCTTGAGAGTTTCCTCTAAAATAGCTGGTAATCTTAATCTGTGCATGTGATCAGAATGCAAGGAATTCAAGTGCCTGATGGACTGCTTTTCACAGATAGAACAAGCTAGACCACATTAAGGTTCCTGAACTATCCTCTAGCCAAGGTGGTAGTTGATGCAGACAGAAGAACAGTGGTCATGGAAGCTAAAATCCACTAAAGTGGTTATGAAAGCCAAAATCCACTGAAGTATGTTCAACGCCTCACCTGCTAAATCACCTAGCTCTAAAAAATCAATACAGATGTGGTTAAACCTATTCTTACCCATCATGGGCCCAGGAAAGGTCCTTGATGAGAGATAGGTCCTCTCCAGCAACATGTTATGATGAGAAAGGCAGCTGCAGTGTGCCTTAAAGCCTAGATGAGCTGACACCGGTGCTAGCTATGACAGACCAAAATGACAAAGAGATAGGAAATCATGATACACGAGAAATAGTTTAAAAGATAGGAGCAAAGGAGTTGACAATGAGAGATAATATTGAGAGATTAGGAGAGCCAAATTTAAAGAAAAGCAAACTTACAACAGATGGCCTTCCTTTTTTTTAACCATAGTTATTTGAATGTTGTATCCCCCATTAGACTGAGTTCTTCAAGGGTTGGGACTGATTTTTGCCTTTTTTTTAAATCTCTAGCACTTAGCATAGTGCTTAGTACATAGTAGGTGCCTATAAATGCTTGTTGACTTGACCTGACATTCCCTTCCACCCATCCCTTCCAGAAAGTTAAGTCAATAAGCATTTGTTAGGAACCCAACTTGTATTAAATGCCAGGTACTATATTGGGAATATAAACACAAACAAAAAGACAGACAGACTTTGCCTTCAAGGAACTTCTGTTCTAATAAGGGAAGATAACACATGAAAAACAGCTCCAAAAAATGAGGCTCATGAACTGGGGAAAGCGTGCACAGGGGCATGATGAAGAAATCCAAAGAGACAGGAGCAGAGCTGGGAGAGAAGTGGAGCGAGCTTGGCTGGTTTGGACACTTCCTCAAAATGGAGGTTCCAAGAGGAACTAGTCAATGGGAAGAGGCAGGAGTGGAGGGCTCTTCCAGAGTGAGAAGGCCACAGGAACAATTCCTTATAATAAAAAAGGAAAACGGAGAGGAGAGAGAAAAACAATCAATTCAGAAAAACTAAACAACATATTGAAAGAGGCTAACATTTACATGCAGTACTCCATTCCCATGTTGTTGTTGTTTTTGCTTTTAATCACACCCTAACCTGAATTTTAATCTGAGTAACTGTTACATATACTATTTCCTGATTAGTTCCCCTGAGCTTATCAGATATATATTTTTAGCACGGCCCTGAGACCTCCCTTGGAGTCAGCAGTACTTGTCATCTTCCTTTGATCCTACTGGCTACTCCTTTCGGTAAGTTTGGGTAAGCTAGTAAGGGCTCTGTGGGCCTCAGTATTCTTTTTCAGGCCAAGGGGTTTCCTCATTTTCCCAGGATGCTGTGAAGAATAATTCAATTAGAAAGATGAAATGTGAAATGCCAGGGTGCTAAGATAGCAGCTGTTACATGAAGGCTTGAATACAGGGCTATAGAAACTTCAAAAAACAGACAAAAAACAGCAGTACTAACTGCACAACAACCACTGGGCAGTGTTCACAAAAAAAAAAAAAAAAAGGCTTCTCCTTAGCTGTACCTTTCAGAAATGGAAATGGTGCCAAGAGTGACAAAGCTTTACTAAAATGTTTTCTTAACATTTCTATTGCTGATACCATATGGGATAGATTAACGTGGTGATCAGGGCTACTACACCTTTCTCTTCAACTGGAAAACAGGCCAGCTCTTGAATAATAGTAATAATGCCTTTCTTTTGTATAGTGATAGCTAATTTAGAGGATACTTTCCTGTTCATTGTTTCAACCCCATGTGGTACAAATGGCATAGGTTTTAGCTGGCGCGGGATTACACAACTGTGAAATGGCAAAGTTAGGACAAGAAATAGATTTTCTGACTGTGGATAGGGGCTACCATACTGGCTCCCCCAAGAAGTAACCAGGAGGGAAGGCACAATTAAAAAATGTTTGAGATTGGAGGGGAGTGAGGTTTAGTCTTGTGTTCAATTGTAATTAAATAAAATCTGGTTGCTGCTAAATATTTGTCAGATGTGATTAATAATGGTAGCAGGTGGGGATTTGAAAAGAGGTTTTGATCCCTTTAGAAAGAAGTCAATCACTTAATAAACAGTTATTAAGCACCTACTATGTGCCAGGAACTGTGCTAAATTTATTTAGGAAATGTGCTAAATACTGGGGATGTAAAGAAAGGCAAAAGATAGCCCTTGTCTTCAAGGAGCTTACAATCTATTGGAGGTAACAACATACAAACAACTGTGTAAAACAAACTATATGCAGGAAATCATCCAAGAGGGAAGGCATATAATTAAGAGGAATAAGGAGATACTTCCTATAAAAGGCAGTATTATAACTGGGTCTTGAAAGGAGCTAAGAAAGCCAGGAGGCAGAGACAAGGAGGGAGAGTATTCCATGCATCGGGAACAGCCAGATCTATGGGAATAGTCAAGAAGCTAGTGTCACTGGATCAAGAACTTTGAGGGAGAAAATGAAGCTGTGTCTCAGTTTCAGGTCTACTAAGGTGGTGGGGGAAAATGGACACCAATATACTTCAGAAGTTCTATTTCTATTTCACAACATGAGGAACATTTGAATAATCAAAATTGTCAGGTAATTCAATAATGACCTCACTAGATGACCTCACTTAGCTTAATGTTACCATATATTATTCTACAGTCCTCCAAGTCTTTTGTATTCTTTTGCAGTATTCTTACATCTTTAGTCTCATGTTTCAACTCCTAATATTAAAAGTATTTTTACTCATTTATTCACTCATTTGCTCATTCATTCATTTCTGTTTATTCTTATACCGTCTTCCCATTACTCAAGTTCCATTTCGAATGTCACCTCCTCTTTGAAGCCTGATATGATTCCCCACCTCACCCCAAGCTAGAAATAATTTCTTCCCAGCTGACCTAAGGATATTTTATAGTCTTGTTATGTACTTACTACATTCTAATTCACAATATATTTGTGTGTATATCTTACCTACTGCTACTTGGAAGGCAAAGATCCTGTCTCATTTATTTCTGTATCTTCCCCAGAGGCCAGCACACTGCCTTGTACATGCTATATCAGCCTGAATATGGGCTACAATTTCCACCAAAATTTGATTAGTATAAAATCTGAGTGCAGCCTACCATTGATGTTATTTTTAGTGTGTGTATGTAATATATATGTGTATATATATAAAATATGTGTATTATATAGATTTCCTCTCAAAAAGATCTAATTTTAGAATTGTTGGCCTATATTCAGGAGTTACCTATAGTCTTTTCTCTTTGGTTCTCAATAAATATTTATTGAATTAATGAATACATTACAAGCCAAAATTAGGCTCATTTCTATAAATAATAATTAATATATTCATTAGTTAAGTCATGTTTATAATTTTAGCCAAAAAAATGTAATTAGTTTCTTGAATTGCATTTGCTTAGTTTATTTGTCAATAAGACAATACACTTGAATTTCTCAACTGCTGGTGAATAACACACTGACATTTCTGGAAAAGGCTTAGCATCAGAGGTTTTTAGTTTGTTTTTTTGTAAAATGGGGGTTCTCAGCAAGGCACAAGATTCTTCTCAGGTTAAAAATAATTATTATCCCTCAAAATACAACTAAAAAGCACAGTGAAATTAATAATTTTTTTCCTTATGGAGTTTTCCTTACAATGAGTCAAGTTATACCCATTGTTTTTAGTTCTGCCCTCTGGGATCAATCAGAATAAGTCTAATGCCTCTTTCATATAACAGCTCTTCAAATATTTGAGGACAGTCCGTATGTCTCTCCTTTCCCTAATTCTTCTTCTCTTCTTCAGGCCCCACTTATTCAGTTCATACGACATGGTCTTTAGTTCCTTTATCACCTTGCCTCTCTCCTCTGAAAGTCCCCTTGCTTATTAATAACCTTTCTAAAATTGCTTGCCCATTGTTGCTGGACACATTGCGCCAGGTACAGTTTACCTAGGACAGAAATCAGCTGAATTAGCACCTCTTCGTTCTGAACACTGTGCCTCCTTTAATGTAGCCCAAGATCACTTTAGCTGGAACCAGAGACACGTCACACCTGCAATCCTCCCTTTCCTCCTGACCAATTCTCCGGTTCCCTCATGGTATCCAACACCCCATGTGAAAGAGTATGTAGTGTGAAAACACTGTGATCCTTAAGAATCCCAAATGACAAAAATAGGAACCCTAGCCTGAGTGAGTCCATGTACACTCTATTGGTTGACATAATTATGAGGGCCAGGAAAGCTGAGATGGCTAACAGCTTCTACTCCTTTCAGTCCTCATGCTACACTGCAGAGGCTGCCTCTGTAATTAATGCGTTGTGCTGATATATACAGGAGATATCAATTTGATGCTCAGTAACCAATTCCTACCATACTCCCTTGTGAAGGGAGGCTTTGTTTGTTCAATGGTGACCCCTGGTGGCTTGTAAATAAAGCAGCATGAGAACCTTTGGATAGGAACTTGGTTCCCTCTCTGAGAATAAATAGTTAGAAGAACAAAGAAAGCCACATACACATAAGCGCGCATACACACACACACACACACACACACACACACACACACACACACACAGAATTGTTTCAGACAAGCAAGCAGTACAAGAGTGATCAGTATGGCATAGCAGATAGTGAGCTGGCTTCAGAGTTAGAAAGACTTGGGATTCAAGTCTCACCTCTGACAGAAGCTTGCTTGCAACTCTGAAAGTCACTTGGGTTCCCTCAGAGCCCTAGGCAATTATATAACACTATAAGTTACAGAGAAGTTACTGACCTGAATCAGAAAAGGAGTTTCCTCTTCTAGGAGGACTGCACCAATTAAGTCATTGTTCCAGTCAACTTTCTAGTCCTGATCCATATTCTTTTTTTTTTTTTTTTTGGTTAGGCAATGCAGTTAAGTGACTTGCCCAGGGTCACACAACTGAGTGTTATGTGTCTGAAGCCGGATTTGAACTTAGGTCCTCCTAAATCCAGGGCCGGTGCTCTATCCACTGCACCACCTAGCTGCCCCTTGATCCATATTCTTAACAAAAAATAGACTGTTACTTCTATATGGATCTGAATAGATGGTAATGGAGGTGGGAAAGAGCTATACAAATATGTTGTCTTTGAAATGTGAAAATGTATTCATGAGCAGAAGGGCACTGGGTTAATATGATGATTATATAAAATAAATGAGGCTTATATTGCTTCTTTCCTCTGAACTCTGCTTCACTCTCTTACGATCCCAACCAACAATAAAACTGACTTATCATCCCTTACACCACCTTCCATGTAGCATTATTGATTTACATCTTTAAGGAACCTCAGAGGTCATTTGTGTCAACCTTCTCATTTTACAGATGATGAAACTGAGGCCAAGAGGTTAAATAACTTATTCAAGATCATACAGATAGCAAATAGCAGAAGTTGGATCCTCTGGCTCCCAATCCAGAATTCTTTCCTCTGTACTGTATTGCCTCTTGTTCTGGCCGCATTCTGAGAGAGCTCCCCTTCTGGCAAGTCATACATAGTTTTTACTTTATGTACTATTTGGGCTTTAGACTCTCAGCTACAACTAGGTAGTAATTGCCCATGTGAACACTAAAGCCTTCTAATTCTGTGACCTATCCTGATAGCATATCCTGGTTCCCAGCTTCTTTCCCTCATAGGACCAAATGGGACCTATTAGTTAAGAAAAAAATACCCCTGAGAAGGGGTATCAATCTTCAGGAGTCATGGGTACATGACCAGAGTTTCATATGTTTCCATCAGTTTTTTTTGTTATTATTGTTATTTCTTCCACCTTCCCCCTTCCTATCCTGCTTCATTTATTTTCCCTTCCTATCCTGCTTACATAACTCTCCAATCCTGTTTTGCATCTAAGAATGCAAGAGAGTATCAAACAATACAGGAAGTGGTATGTATGTTTGAGGTTAGAGAAGGGGAATTTTTTAACTGTCTGGTGTCAAAACTCAGACCACACCTGATCCTGCCAGAAACTCAAGCCAAGACCAAGCAAGGCCAATCAGCCCATCCAGAAGTGCAGCAGGATCCAAAGTGTGGCCCTAGCACAAAGTCCCAGTTCAGGAACTAAAACTAGATAGATGAGTAAATCAAAGAAAGTACAGATCAGTATCAAAAATTATAGCAAATGTAGATGATGGGGTTGGGATCTGGGCCCCAGAAAGGAAAAACCCTGGACTTTCCCACATGGCCAAATCTCTGGCATTCCCCTAAGGCTATAACCCTATCAATTGGCCTTTCATTGTGGACCTCCCTATGGCCCCAGGCCATTTCTCCATTCTTCCTTGGCCAGTAGTCCATATCCCTGGAATTCTATTACCTCATAGACTATTTGGCCACTCCTAGATCCCTCTCATAGTCTTTCTGTATCTAAGGTCCATTTTGTCTCCATTACGATGCTGAGATTCTTAAAATCTAGACACTGGTCAGATTCTTATAATCTAGCCAATAGCTTACTAATGTTCAGACTCCTTAAGAGTCTGCCCAATATGACGGATGTTCTAATAAACCTTGTCTGTGGCTGAAAGAAGACTTGGGTCAAATTGTTTCGGGTAGGACCCGCATGTTGTGATTTGGGTTCCCAGCACCCCTGAACCCCTAAACCGCATCATAGAGACTCCCCTAAAGAAAGAGAATGTAACTCTAACAACTATAAGCAGAAACAAAATTAGGTGTGTCTGCATACATTTTCAATAAAAACTAAATAAATACCTAGAATAAATGAAGCAAGATTTTTTTTTTTAATAAAATAAAAGCTCTGGAGGAAAAAATTGAGAGGAGAATAAATAGCTTAGATGAAAAAGTGGTAAACATAATTCAAGAAATTAAATCTCTGAAACTTAGAACAGACCAAAGAGAAATCAATGACTCTATAAGACAATAAGAAACGTTAGAACAAAAGCAAATGGATGAAAAAAGAGAAGAAAAGGTAAGATATCTGTTGTTTTGAAAAAACTGACATAGAAATATGAACTCCATGAAAACCATTATAAAAAAAATTGGTTCATATTCCAAGCAATCATAAATGAAAACTGGACAGATCTATTAGAACCAGAGGGCAAAATAAAGAGAGGAAAATCCACTAATAACCTCCTGAAAGAAATCTCAAAAGGAAAAGTCTCCAAAATGTCAGAGAAAAAAATCTGGAGCACACAAATCAAAGAAAAAAAAATGTTCCATCCATAAATAAAGAAGCAATTCAAACATCAAGGATCCATAGTCAGGATCAAATAAGACCCGGAAGTTTCTACCATAAACAGTAGGGTCAAGAGAAAAGTAGAAAGGTAAATTTATTTGAGCAATTGGAAGGTGGTGTATGACAATAGAATGCTAAAATTCTAATTGAGTGGTAGGGGGAATCAATGAATCCTTAAGAAATGTAGTTTTTAAGGGCATCTAGGTGGCACAGTGGATAGAGCACTGGCCCTGAATTCAGGAGGACCTGAGTTCAAATCTAGCCTCAGACACATAACACTTACTAGCTGTATGACCCTGGGCAAGTCACTTAACTCCATTGCCCAGTCAAAAAAAAAAAAAAAAGAATGTAGTTTTTAAAAGGTCATTGAAGGAGTTAAATAAGAACAAATAAAGGCCCTGGAGGTGGATTTGATCTGTTTTGAGAGCTTTATAGAGTAAAGATAAAGGAGAAGAAAAAAAAAGAAATAGATGCATATAAAAAGGAGTAAATAGTAAATAGTAAAGCTATTTCTCACAATTGGGATGCAAAAGAAGAATTATAGAAACAAGGAGTAAATGGGAGAGAAAATAGGCATCTGATGAACCTCACTCTCATCTGAAACAAAGGAAGGTTGAACATTTGCAGTTTGGTATAGAAATGCATCAGACTTTACAGAGAAGACCTGCGAAGAGAGTAGGGTAGGAGACAGGAAGACAGACCACCTATCCCCCATAACTAGGCCAGGAAATACCTACAACAGACAAAGGAAGGTTGGACACACACACACAATTTGGTGTAGAAACACATCAAACTTGAGGAAAGACCTGTAAATTTGTTTCTTTTTTTTATAAACTAAAATACAAAATGAGAAAATATCAAAAAATAATTGCCATGTATGCAACAGAACATAAGAGCGGATTCAAAAGAAAACAATAAATTTCCATTTCAAGAAAAACTATATAATAACTACCACACATCATTTTCAAAGCTGCTCAGCTTTTCTTTGTTTCCTTGTAGGTTTTCTTTTGTTCTCTACCGTGCACTTTTTACTTTATCTTTCCTCCTCTTTCTTCCTCCCAACCTAAAAGAAGGTTATAGTTAAGCCTGGATATACATACATGTACATAGATATCTATAAACATATACACATATATGGAAGTCCATACTGCACTTATTTCTTCCTATCATCTGTTTTTCTGAAGATGAATACCATCTTCCTTCACAAGTCTTTCTATGTTTTTCTAAATCAACCAGCTCATTATTTCCTATAGCACAGCAATATTCCAGACCAAACCCATCCTATCGGAGAGATTGTCTATGAAAGATTTTATCACAATTTTCTGCATTCCTTCTATCCTTGGCTGCATAGGTTTTATTTATACAAGAAAAATTTAATTTAAAATAATCATCCATTTTTCACTTCAACAATGCTCTCAGAGGTCTGATATTACCGAATCTGCTTCCTTTACATCTTTTTCTCTTGGGTTCTTTGAAGTTCCTGACCTTTTGTTCTGAGGAATCCATTTTCAAGACATCTGGAAGAGGAAAGGATTCCAAACATTTATGGGGGGGAAATGGTTGAACATCAGTTCATTGTCTTTCCATAGCTGTCTGTAGGAGCTTCCTCTGCCATTGGCCACTCTCCATTTGGCAGACTGCTACAGAATCTGATTGTTGATTGGACTTTGGGGGGGCTCTGATGGATCTCCTGTTCCACAGGTACTCCCTCCAGCAATACACATAGCATACTTTTCTTGCTTTCTCATCCTGTGCAACATTTGGCCAAGCCTTTCCAATTAATCAGTCACAAGGGGTCCACATAATGTGCTGGGAGGCTTCTTCTAGGTCCCTTGATGTAAAATGAATAAAAGTGGAATAATAGACTTTCCACAACCACATACTATCACATGGTTGACTCACCTTTTCCAGTTTCCAGTCGCAGCACCTCCTCTGGCTCAATCTCCCAACTCTCATTGCAACTGGCAGCTTGGGATTGACATGGTTCTATGAGGAGTTCTCTGAGGGGCTGGAGTTTCAGGCCCTGTTGCTTAGGAACCCTCATCCACTGTGCTTCCCATTATCAACCAACCAATAGAACTCTTAGATTTTAGAAAAGGGTTTTACTACAAAGATATAGCAAAACAGTAGTTATAAAAACATTTTCCACAACCCAGGGGCACACTATCCCCTTATATACTCAAAGTCCCTGGAGAGAGCAGATTCAATCTCAATGTTCAAAGGACATGATTAAGAAACACTTCCTGAGCCCTGGCTCAGGAAATCCTCTTCTCTATTTATGTAGTTTATATGAGGTTCCCTTTTGATGTAGCTGTCTGCTGGACTCTTTCTGGGTACTTTATACCTTTCTGGTGTTTCTCCAAATATTTCTCTCTGTTATAAGAGTTCACAATCACTGAAGCCGCTATCATTTTTGGGGGGCTATCTATCTGTTCATATGTATCTATGGACATATCAATTTGGTGGACTGGGCTACTGAATGTGGATGCTGATAGAACCTCTTTTTGCTGAGGGATCTCACCTGGGAACTCCTCTCTTGGAATACTCATTGTGCCAAGTGCTTTAACAACCCAGGGAAGTAGGTGCTATTATTATCCTCATTTTAATGTTGAGGAAACTGAGATAGGCAAAGATTAAAAGATTTGCCTAGAATCAAACAGCCAATAACTTCCTAGATCAAATTTATATTTAAGTCTTCCTGACTCCTGGCCTAATGCTCTGTGCAGGTAGCTGCCTCTGACAACAGGATGGGAGTCAGAGTAGCTGCCCTTCCTTCCACTTGGCAACTCAAAGTGGTTTTGCTGCTGTCAGGAAGGAAAAGAATTTAAAGGACTTACAGAGGAGTGGATTACTCCTTCTGAAGAGACACTCAGCCCTGGCTCAGGAACTCAGTAGTCACCAATCCTTCTGGCTTCTTACCCAACCAGAAAACTCTTAATCACCACATAGTACCAAGTCCTCAGTCATTCCTGGCCAGAAGTAGGTTCACCTACAAGGTATATCTGCACATGCTTTGCATAACCCACCAAGAAGAGAAAATCTGAACATAATCTATGGACTGTGCCCTGACTGGCCAGTTCAGCAATTGCACAGTCATGTATTTCTCTGTGTTTTGAAAACATTTTCAATGCATTAGGTAAAGGCATAAATGGCGTATATATCAAATTTGCAGATGGCACAAAGCTGGAAAGAATAGCTAATACACTGGATGCTATAGTCAGAATTTTAAAAAAAATTCTAGCCCAGGGTGCAATACTGGGTTGAATTTAATAAGATGAAATTCAGTAGGGATAAAAGTAAAACTTTATGGTTAAGTGAAAAAAATGAACTTCGCAAGCACAGGATGGGGAGGCATGGTTAGAGAGTAGTTTGTCAGAAAAGACCTGAGTCCTAAGGTTTTAATGAACTTCAAACTCAATATGAGTCAGCAGTGTGATGTGGCAGCCAGGAAACAAAAAGAATGAAAAGAAAAGAAAGGAAAGAAAGGAAAAGAAACTGAATGTGATTTGGGGACTGAAATAGAAGAAGCACAACTTCTATGACTAAGGAAGTCATAATCTTCTGAAAAAATCAGATCATGGGGGCAGCTAGGTGGCACAGTGGATAGAGCACTGGCCCTGGAGTCAGAAGGACCTGAGTTCAAATCTGGCCTCGAACACATAACACTCACTAGCTGTGTGACTCTGGACAAGTCACTTAACCCCAATTGCCCCACCCCCCCCCCCCAAAAAAAATCAGATCACATCTGTAGTATAGTGTCAGTTATGGGCACAGTAGTCTAGGATCTAGAGAATGTGTAGAGGAAAACATTCAAAATGGTACTTTGAATCCATGTTGTATATGGAACAGCTAGGTGATGCCATGGATAGACTCTGTGCCTTAGAGTCAGGAAGACCCACATCCAGACTCAGATACTAGCTGTGTGACCCTGGGAAAGTCACTTAATCCTGTTTGCCTCAGTTTCCTCATCTGTAAAATGAACTGGAGAAGGAAAAGGAAAACCAAATAATGTACTATCAGTAGATCGATGAATTGGTCTAATCATCCTGGAAAGCAATTTGGAATTATGCCCAAAAGTTTACTAAAGTGCATATACCCTACAACTCAGTGATTACAGATCTTTTTACACTCCAAAGGGGTCCCAAAATGAGGAAAACTACTCATATGTACAAAAATATTTATTGCAGCTGTTTTGTGTTTAAAAAAAAAAGGACTGAAAAGTAAAGGGCACCCATCAACTAGAAAATAGATGACTATATTATTTGTATTCCATGAATGCTATGAAATACTATTATGTTATAAGAAATTATGAAAGGGAAAATTTCAGAGAAACCTGAAAACACTTATATAAACTGATACAGAGTGAAGTAAGCAGATGCAGCAGAACAATTTATAAATTAAAAACATGCTTTTCTTCTTAGCGCCATCTTGTAGACTTCCATTGAGCCATGAGAGCCAAGTGGAGGAAGAAGCGAATGTGTAGGCTGAAACACAAGAGGAGAAAGATGAGGCAGAGGTCCAAGTAACCAGACTGCTGACCACGGAAGCCACAGGAGCAGAGATGGAATGACCCTTGGTGACATTCTCAAGAAGGCAGAAACCTTTGGGAGACATCACCCCACCCTACAAAGGACTTTATTAGCTCTACCACCATCTGATAAGGACTCTTACCACCATCTGAAGACCTCCCTGACAAAAGGACATGCCATCATTTAACGCAAATTCCATCTACCTGCCTCTTGACTTTGTGCCACGGAACTTTTGTCATTCCAGACTGATTGTTTTCTTTGTGGCTTAAGTGTAGCACGCCTGTATAATAAATCCTCACTACTTTCTTATTTAAAAATAATTAATTAATTAATTAAAAACATAAAAAAGACAAACTATTTTGAAAGCCTGAAGAACTCTGATCAATGCAATGACCAACCATAATTCCAGAGGGTCAATGATGAATCATGATGCTTACCTCCTCATAGACAGGTGGTAGACTCAGGTTGCAAAATAAGACATATTTTGGAGATGTAGCTAATGTGGGAATTTGATTTGCTTGAATTTTTTCAAGTATTTTGAACAAATTCCCACATTAGCTACATCCCCAAAATATGTCTTATTTTGCCCCCTGAGTCTATCACCTGTCTGTGAGGAGGTAAGCACCATGATTAATCTTTGACCCTCTGGAATCATGGTTGGTCATTGCATTGATCAGAGTTCTTAAGGGTTTCAAAATAGTTTGTCTTTATTACACACACACACACACACACACACACACACACTAACAAACAAACATATGTCATATGGGTTTTCTTTTTTAGTGGTAAGAAGAAGAAGGATGGAAAGAAAAAAATTAACTGAAAAAATGTTAAATTTTAAGAAAACATCAAAGTCAATAGGGAAACAAGTAAGGATGGGGGCAGAGGAAAGATTGAGAGAGAAAATGATCATGAGAAAGGACCACTCACAAGCAAAACAAATATTTTGACCTCAAAGGGGGATTAAATAGAAAAATCAAAGAACTAGAATCTACAGGAATGGCCATCAGTTGGGAGAATGGCTGTACAAACTATGTTGTATGACTATAACAGAATATATAAATATAATAGAATATTATTGGATTGTGTGAAATGACAGAAAAGATTATTACAAAGAATCCTAGGTAGTATAAAAATTGAATCAGAGTGACATGACTAGAATGAAGATCACAATTTATACAAGGCCAACAACATTGTACAGAAAAAAAAATCTTAGAAAGACTTAAGAATTTGATCAATACAGAGGTCAACTATGCCTCCAGAGGACCTATGACTTTCTAACAGAGGAATAATGATCTCAAGGTCCAAAAAGAAACATGTACGTTTGTACATGGACACTATGTGGACTAGCTTTACTTGACTGTGCTTATTTATAAAGAACTTTTTTTTCTTTCTCTTCATGTTTCAATTGGAGAGGGTTTGGGAGAAGGGGCTTTAGCAATACTGATGCCAAGGGAAGCCATTGAAACATTTTTTAATTGTACAGAAAAGAAAAGAATACAATGAAGTTCAAAAGGAAACTAAGGGGGTAGCTAGGTGGCACAGTAGGTAAAGCACCGGCCCTGAAGTCAGGAGGACCTGAGTTCAAATTCCACCTTAGACCAAACACTTGACATTTGCTAGCTGTGTGACCCTAGGCAAGTCACTTAACCCCAATTGACTAAAAAGAAAAAAAAAAGGGAAACTAAGACAAGTAGGTTATTGAAAATAACATATGGAATTTATTATATACTTTAAAAACCTGGTATAAAAGAGAAGTAACATTTTCATAAATAATCTTTTTCATATTCTGTTGCACATGCATAAACATTTTCTTTATTGTGTTTAAGTTCAAAGTAAAAGTGAAATTAAAAAAATAAAGCAATAATATCAAAACTGTTTGGTACTGGTTAAAAGAAAATAGAAAACTCGATCAACCTAATATTCTAGATAAGAAAGATGTAAAAGCTGTGTGCACACACACACACACACACACACACAATAGTCTAGTGCTTTATAAACTTAAGAAAACAATCTATAGGAGAAAGGACTCCTGGTAAAACAATTGCTAGAGAAAACTGAAAAGCAACTTCAGTAGAAAATAGGTTTTGATCAGCATCTTATACAACATGAAATAAAAAGCTCCAATTGGGTAAGCTACCTAAATGCTTTTTAAAGCAAATCATAACAAAAATTATAGAAAAATGAAAAGTAATACTTTTAAAAATTTTGGATAGTCAAATTTAATAGATGAGGGAGCAGCTAGGTGGTTCAGTGGATAGAGTGCCAGACCTGGTATCAGGAAAGCTAATCTTCATGAGTTCAAATCTGGTCTCAGACTAGCTGTGTGACCCTGGGCAAGTCACTTAGCTCTGTTTGTCTCAGTTCCTTATCTGTAAAATGAGCTGAAGAGGGAATGACAAATCACACCAGTATCTTTGCCAAGAAAACCCCAAATGGAGTCATGAAGAGTCGAGCATGACTGAAACAACTCCTTAACAATAATAAAGGGTGCTATCAATTTAAAAAAAAACTTTTTTAAACATCTCTAATAAAAGTCTGATATCCAAAATCTACAGAAAATTGACCCAAATTTACATTGCTAAGTAAATATTCTCTAATATACAAGACGTCAAAGGATATGAACAAATTCTTTAAAAAACTAGCCTTGAGAAATTGAGAGATCACTCAACCAAGCCACAGGGGCTGGAGCACACACAATGGACTCAGATATTTTTGGTTTGTGGCCCGGTTTCAGTTCTGCATTTACTGCATCAGCTCTGCCTCACTTAAATCCAATTCACACACAAGTCAAGACATCATCCTCATGATGTCATTGGCCCTACTCAAGAACAAAGGATGAACAACTTCCTCCAGTTAGAGGGAGTTCCAACTTCTCACATAGACTGGTGTGTTAATTCCCCCATCCCAGGCATAACTTTGCTAATGATTCACAAGTCTATGGTTTCCTCAAAAATGGAGGAAGTAAAAGATAAGTGTTGTACAATATGATTTGGGCATAGTACAAGTAGTTTGCTCCTAATCAGAAAGAATAAAAGAATCCTAGAATATATTATCAGAATTTACAGGGTGAATGGGATTCAGTAGCTTAACTTATAGTTACAAAGTCCAAACAGTCCTGCTAAAATGGCTAGGTTTTGGCTAATCTTTTTCACGTCAGCACCTGGTCTTTTTAATGCAGAAGCTTTCCCTGCTGTCAGCCACTGCCATTCTGATGGCATGGATACACTTGCAGGCCTACTGAGATCTTCAAACCTTTCAGAATTCACACGTAAATCACCAGTCCTGGATACAGCCACCATAGATATTACCAGGAACAAATACAAACCAGGCAGATATAGTCCAGAGGCACAAAACAAGCATATACAGAAGAGGTTGATGTGTTCCCAGACTCATAGAGACTGTGGGAGGCAGGGCACCCCTACCCAACATTCAAGATGAGGCTGGAAACAGTCCACATGCTTCACGGACTGAAAGGAAGAAAGGGACAAAGAGAATGGTGCCTCTTTTTGTAAATCAATTTTTCTGGCTTAGAAGTCAAGAAGAGGCCTCTTATTAGAAGAATTGACAACTTAGTAAATTTACAACCATGTGAAAAATGTTATAAAATAAGAGAAATACAAATTTTAAATCCTGTCACAACCACCAAATTGGCAAATATGTTAAGACAGAAAATCAATATTGGAAAGAGGTAGAAAGGGAAGTACATTGATATATTGTTGGTGGAACTGTGATTGGCCCAACCATTCCAGAAACCAATATGAAATTATACAAGAAACATTAAACTGTTCATACCCTTTGATCTAGCAATACCACTACAGAACATAGGACCTAAAGAAGTCAATGGTAGAAACAAAGATTCTCCATATGCCAAAATAATAATAGCATCAGTTTTGCAGTATCAAAAAACTAGAAACAGGGTTCATGGCCATTGATTGGGGAATGGTTATACAAATTATATCCTATGAATGTAATGGCATGTTATTATTCATAAAGAATGATGAATGTGAGGAATTCAAAGAAATGTGGGAAGACTTTTATGAACTGTTGCAAAGAAAGTAGAACCAACAGAATAATTTGCACAATGACTATAATAATATAATAGAAAATAACACTGCAAGACAACAAAATTCAGATCAAGGACAATAATCAACCATGGTTTCAGATGGCTTATAATGTAGTATACCTCCTAAGTGATTGTTTCATTGTTTTTAATGCGCTTATAATTTTTTTTTTAAAAAGAAAAGGATCTATGGCAACTGTATGTTGTGTTCCCCCATTAGAATATAAGCTCATTAAAGGCAGGAAATATATTTGTGTTTTGATTGCCCAGTGCCTGCCACATAGTAAACACTCAATAAATGCATATTAACTGTCAGACTGATGTGTCTGTCTCCACTTTTCCCTTCTGTGTTACACACAAGGGTTCTGGCCTACTCTTTGTGAATGCTATCTGAAGCCTCTGCATATGTTTCTTTATCCATCACTTGAATTTCTCACTGCAGTCCTAGGTTACTAAAGTCAAGAATGGCAAGTGAGAGCATACACTTTCGCCTATTTCATAATACCTTGTGCCATTGGGAGTGGGAAATGATCTTTATGACCCTAATTCTGAATGTCAAAATATTGATTAAATTATTTATTGAATATGGGCAAGGTTTGTATGCAATAACTTCCATTATATTTTCACTTGCAAATTTAAATGCAAATTTCTTCCCAGGTACCTAGTTTGGCAAAGTCAGCCAGATGGCCTCCATCCCTTTCCCCTCACCATCCCCACCAACCCTATACTCATAGAAGTTAGAAGTAAAAGAAACATCAGAGATCACATAGTTCAACCCCCTCATTTTACAGATAAAGAAACTGAGGCCAAAAGAGGCTTAGTAACATGCTCAAGATCACATAAGTAGTAGCAGAGGCAGGATTTAGTTTTTCTAACTAAAAATCCAGTGCTCTTTCCACAACCCTATATCTGAAAGCTTTGGGGAAAAAAAATAACTTCCCTTTGGGTAGAACTTACTTTGAAGCAAATCTCATTTTTCATCTAATCCCATGTGGCCTCATTCCCTTTAGACATCATATGACCTGGTGATGGATCTTTTATGCTCCATTTAGCAGTGGGGGCCTTGTTCAACAGCCTTTTCCCATCCCCAAAATACAGTGTCAAATAGCAAAATAAAATAAAGGACAAGTGCCCCCACAGAAGTCTTAAAGTGTCCATCCTGAGGGCATTCATTCTTTGGTTGAGAGAAAGGTCTCTCTTAATATGCCACCGTCTTTTGATTTGTGACTCTCTCATTGCTTGAGTACCCCGTGACATAATTTTGTTCAAACCTGAGTCTTTCTTTTCCAATTTAAAAAGTCCTCTTTTCCTCAGATTTTATGCATATTGTTTTAATAAATGACAGCTGCCTGAAATGCCATGCTTGTATTGGACGGCTCATCTGTTCTAACCAGAGATATGCAGAAAATTCTTGGTGAGTATCTACAAAAGAAAAAAAAAGTTTTTAAAGGTTAATAAAAATGCCCATCTTCCTAGGCTAAATCACAGTGTGATGGCTGTGTTTCACTGAGCTGAGGCTTCAAAAGTCTTCTTTCACTCCTTAATGCCCACCCACTGGTGAACACAGTTGCCCTTTTGGTAGACGTTCATATTTCATGAGCTACAGAGGCGCCTGAGGAACAGCAATAGGCGGGAAGAAGGGTACATAGTAACGTTTGACTCCCTGTTCATTCATTCAAGCACCTACCAAGTGACTGTCATATATCCTGTTAGAAACTATGGAGGATACAATAAAAGAAATACATATAATAGTGAAAATTATGTAGCGTATAGTAAGTACATATAATAACATTTACATATCACTTTAGGGTTTACAAAGCACTTTACAAATATTATCACATTTGATCCTCATGACAAGCCTGTGAGGTGTGCGCTATTATTACCCCCATTTTACAAATAAAGAAACTGAGGCAGACAATGATTAAGTGACTTGCCTAGGGTAACACAGCTGGAAAGTGTCTGAGTTCAGATTTTAACTCAGATCTTACTCCAAGTTCAGTGCTCTATTCATTACTCATCCTCTCCCCATAGTAAGACTCTGCCTCCCTTTGTTAAAGTGCAAAGAAAAACCTTTGTTTTCCCCAACAACCCCTCCCAAGTACCATTTTGAATCTGTTTCAGCCAGTGGCTGGATATAATTTTTAGAGGAAGGCCAGGTGGTCTGTGACTTAAGGAGGTAACCCTCTATCTGCAGTAGTTTCTCCCTGCTAACTTCTCTTCCCTTAAAGGTTCCAGGCTTAATGGAAACCCATCTACTTTCCTGAGTGTAAAGGAACACTCTTGAGTTCTTGGCCAAATATGGCTTTCCACATCTCTAGATTCCCACTCTGCATTAAGATATCTACACAAATAGATTTAGTTCTTTTCCCAATGATGTCCATCAGATGCTAAGGTTTGGGACTTTGATGGTCAGGACTTGCAGATAGGATTGGCTTGGTTTGGCCTCCTGCTCATTTCTCCTTACCAATACTGGCTCATAAGCATATGTATCATTCCCTTCCTGTACATACCCAGAAATCATCCCAGTCACCTTCTTTCCTTGCCTGCTGCTTTTCCCTCCCACCCCACAGCTTTGTAGGATTTCTGACAACCAGTGCTCTTTAAAATATTTTTGGGGAGTGTATTTGTGTCTGTTCAGTGGTGGCGGAATGCTGTATAATTATCTCCCAATTCATCAGTCTCCTTAACAGGCAAATGCCTTTTTTCTCTGTTAGGTTTCTCAGGCTGAGGCAGCAATAGGTCTTGTTGCCATGGAAACCAAAAAGTTGGTTTCTCTATTTTAATGGTATGTTGAAGACTCCATGTATGTGCATGCACACATATGGTGGTTAGCTTTTTGGGGGGGGGTTGGTTTTTTTTTTTTTAATCATCTCATTTTCCCTTTTTGCCTCCAATGACACCTCTGGCATTTGCCCTATATCATATGCTGTTGGTACAGTTTCCTCCCTTCTCCACAGCCCCTGCCTGTCCCCTTCCTGCCTTCCACTGTGCCTCCACCACCCCCTCCATCTGGTGTTCTCAGCTGTTTTCAAAGAAACACCAGTTTGCCTTATGTGGAATCCAAGGGGGAGGAGAAAAAAACAGGTAATTGCAGAAACAAAGCTTGTTGAGTGCCTTTGACCCACCAGATGTTTCTTGCTGGAATACTCAGACTTTGATTTGGCCCTCTTCCTAGAATATGGGGGCATCACCAGCAAAGGAAGGAGGGGAGGTGATAGAAAGAGAACTGTCTCTTGCTTATGTAGGAATAAACAAGAGTAATGTCAGGCAGCCCCATCTGCTGCCGCTGTCGTTTAGGATGGGTGAGGAGGTTTTACCCTCGGCTACCTCTACCCAAAGCAGTGAGGAGGTGGGTGAAAGGAAATGGAGGAGCAAGGAGAAAGGGCTGTCAGAAGATACTACCCTTTCCTGGTGACATGTTGCAAATCTACTGTTTAGGAGGTCGTGAATGTTCCAGTTGAATTTTTATGTAAATGGTTTCCAAAGGGGCCGGGCAATTCTCAACTGGGTCTGCTTTACAGAATAGTCTCTCACTTCAGATTAATTATTTATCGTGACCATGTTCCATGATCTATCCAATACAGAATGGATCCTGCCTCTGTGCATTTTGTAAGGGGAACATAAGGCTAGAATCTACTCCTTCTTTGTTTCTACCTTTTGGAATCCTTTAAGACTCACCTCAAGAGGTATCTTGGATGTTATCCACCTCTGGAGAGAGAACTGATGAACTCTCAGTGCCAACTGGAGCATACTTTTTTCACCTTGTTTTCTTTATTTTTCTTTCATTTTTGTCACATTGCTAATATGATTTGCATGATTTCACATGTATAAATGATATCATATTGCTTGCCTTCTCAATGGGTGGGGGAGGTGTGGAAGGAGAGAATTTAAAACTCGAAATTTTTAAAAAATAAATGAATGTTAAAAATAAATAATAAATTTTTAAAAGAGTCATCTTGGTACAATGCGAAGAGGACTAAGTGGAAAGTCAAACAACCTGGGTTCAAATCTCACCTCTAATACATGTGTTTGATTTTGGAAAGTCATCTAATCTCCCAGTTTCCCCATCCGCAAATCTATGATCCGTTCATCTTCTCATATAATCCACCTGGATTCTCCCAGTTAAACATGATCTGTCTCTACACAACTTGTTTTAGAGTCCTTTGTCTAGGTTTTTTTTAACCCCATCATTTCCTATCTTGTATTATATTTGTATTATTTATTCATATTGAATCTCTTTGCCAAACCCTGAGCTCCTTCAGGGCAGGAACTGTTATATTTTAGATGCATTGTAGGGTAGTAGATTGCAAGTCAGCCACAGAATCAAAGAGTCCTGGGTTCAAGTCCTGCCCCTGATACATGGCAGTGTGAACATATACAAGTTATTTTAACTTCTCGGTGTCCCAAGACACTGAGATCATAAGTTATAGATGCCAATAGGTGAACAGTTTCCCCACTGGGAATTTTCTGCCCAGTAACCACAAACAAACCAAAATGAAAACAAAAACCTTTTAGTGTCTGGTATATTGTAGGTGTTTAATAAATGCCTGTTAATCAATGAATGAGTGATACAAAGTTATGCTTTAGGAAGGCAATTTCAATGGTAACATTCCATTAACTACTTCTATGACCTTGGGTAGGTCATTTAACCTCCACTGATCTTGGTTTCATCATCAGTCAAATGAGAGAGAATAGATGGTCTCTAAGGTCTCTTTCAGTTTTAACATGGCACTAGTCTGTTGCATATGCTCTGAGACAACTTACTTGACTCCCATTTGAACTGAGAAGTCAGGTCCTTCAGAATAAGACTAGCTACATCTCTTCATCAAGGTTCTAGAGGTAGAACCCAAAGAGCAGTAGGGAGGTTCTTTTAGTTTATGAGTACCCACTCATGTGCTTCCCTACAAGATGATGGGTTAAAATCAATTAGTCAGCCAGATAGCTTTAATAGTTATCATTTCCACAAAGCTTTAAGGTTTGTAAAGTACTTTATAAACATCTGATTTTATCCTAACAACAACCCTTGAAGATAGTTGTTATTATTATCCCCATTTTGTAGATGAGAAAACTGAGTCAGATAAAGATCAAGTGGCTTGTCCAGTGTCACACAAGCTAATAAGTGTCTGAGACAGAATTTGAACTCCAGTCTTCCAGACTCCAAGTCCAGCACTCTATTCACTGTGCTGCCTAGCTTTAATAAAGGTGGATTGGTAAGAACAATTAGTTCAATACATCTCCCCAAAAAATCTATAGTATAATCTTCCACTAATACATGTAGAATCCTGGGGAAAGTGAGATCAAGCTTAGAGAGTACTGGTAGAGAAGGGGCAACTTGAAGTTTCTGGTTGCTAGAAGTATTTTTTTTTCCTTTTTGTAAGATACTCTTGAATTTTCCCTTAGTTAAGGTGTCACTTTTCTGCTTGGCTCTTTATGGAGCCATGAATCTGCCCTCCTATCACATCCAGTCTGTTCTCAGATCCTGAGGCAGATGCTACTGCCAGTCACTATTTTTTCAGAGAATCATGTTGGGTCATCAATGGGAAGAATGAAATCTAAAATCCTCTGGAATCTTTGAAAGTCATAGACTCTTCCTCCGACCTAGGTTACAGTCCACAATTAGGTATTCTGCTTTCCTCATCTCCAAATAGTTCCTCCTCTCAAGTTTTGATAGAATGTTTTCTCTTTTGACTTATATTCTTTTATGTTCAAACTCTTTCACATTCCTCTGACATGAACTAGTTTTATGTTTTATAGAAAACCTCGGCAGAGCCACGATGGAGGAGTAAAAGCAGTGACTTGCTAGAGCTCTCCCCCAAACCCCTCCAAATAACTATAAAAAATGGCTCTAAAAAAATTCTAAAGCAGCAGAACCCACAAAAAACAGAGTAAAACAAATTTCCTGCCCAAGATAACCTGGATGGTTGATTGTAAAGGTATATCGCGCGGGCGGGGAGAGGAGCGCAGTTCAGCATGGGTGTGCAGACCGCAGCAAACCTGGAGCAGGCCCCAGAGGACTGAATCACAGGCAGCTGTGGCAGTTTCCAGACTTCTCAACCCACAAACGCTAAAGACAACTTAGAAGGTCAGTGGGAAAAGTCTGTGACTGCGGTGAGAGAAGAAGCTAGGTCTCAGCCATAAGACCCGCGTGCGGGCCAAGGCTGCCTCCGGAGCTTCTGGCCCACAGACTGAGGGGGAATCAGCTGATCAGAGGGGGATTGCAAGGATCTCTTTGCCAGTGCTGAGGCAGGAATCTCTTGCTTTGCCCGTGCTTGGATCTGGGTCACAGTTCTGACGGGAGGTCCTGGGGAGAGGAGGAGAGCTGGAGTGGTGGGGCTTGTTGTGGCAGTGGAGAGGAAACACCTCACCCCTTATCATACCACCTTGGAAGAACTGACACTTTTCGGGTCCCTAGAAGTTTCTCTGAAAACATCTGGACAAACCCCCGAAGCTTGGGACAGTACATTCTCCACATTGGAAACAGATTTTTACCTTAACAAAGAGTTTAAAACTCAAGTAATTGGTTGGGATCATGAGCAAGCAACACAAAAAGAGTCAGACTATATTATCTTACTTTAGTGACAAAGAAGATCAAAACATACAACCAGAAGAAGAAAACAAAGTCAAAGCTCCTACAGCCAAAACTTCCAAGAAAAGTATGAATCAGTCCCAGGCCTTGGAAGAGCTCAAAAGGGATTTTGAGAAGCAAGTAAGAGAAATAGAGGAAAAACTGGGAAGAGAAATGAGAGTGATGCAAAAAAAATCATGAAAAGCAAGTTAACAGCTCGCTAAAGGAGACCCAAAAAAATACTGAAGAAAATAACACCCTAAAAAATAGCCTAACCCAAATGGCAAAAGAGGTCCAAAAAGCCAATGAAGAGAAGAATGCCCTAAAAAGCAAAATTAGCCAAATGCAAAAGGAAGTCCAAAAGCTTACTGAAGAAAATACTTCCTTAAAAATTAGAATAGAGCAATTGGAAGCTAGTGACTTTATGAGAAATCAAGACATTGTAAAACAAATCCAAAAGAATGAAAAATTAGAAAACAATGTGAAATATCTCATTGGAAAAACAACTGACCTGGAAAATCAATCCAGGAGAGAGAATTTAAAAATTATTGGACTATCTGAAAGCCATGATCAAAAAAAGAACCTAGACATCATCTTTCAAGAAATGATCAAGGAAAACTGCCCTGATATTTTAGAACCAGAGGACAAAATAGAAATTGAAAGAATCTACCAATCTCCTCCTGAAAGAGATCCCCAAAGGAAAACTCCTAGGAATATTGTAGCCAAATTCCAGAGTTCCCAGGTCAAGTAGAAAATATTGCAAGCAGCCAGAAAGAAACAATTCAAGTATTGTGGAAACACAATCAGGATAACACAAGATTTAGCAGCTTCTACATTAAGGGACTGCTGGGCATGGAATATAATATTCCAGAGGGCAAAGGAGATAGGATTACAACCAAGAATCACCTACCCAGCAAAACCGAGTGTAATTCTTCAGGGTTAAAAAATGGTCATTCAGTGAAATAGAGGACTTTCAAGCATTCTTGATGAAAAGACCAGAGCTGAATAGAAAATTTGACTTTCAAATACAAGACTCAAGTGGAACATGAAGAGGTAAACAGGAAAGAGAAATCATAAGAGACTTACTAAGATTGAACTGTTTACATTCCTGCATGGAAAGATGGTATTTGTAACTCATGAGACCTTTGTCAGTATTAGGGTAGTTGGAGGGAAAAAATTATATGTATGTGTATGTGTATATTATATGTATATGATAGATGGATGGATAGATAGATAGATAGATAGATAGATAGATAGATAGATAGATAGATAGATA
>NW_020951209.1:1958943-2010895 GCF_900497805.2 Vombatus ursinus
ATAGATAGATAGATAGATAGATAGATAGATAGATAGATAGATAGATAAAGGGCACAGGGTGAGTTGAAAATGAAGGAGTCATATCTGGAGAATAAAATTAAGGGGTGAGAGAGGAATATACTAGGAGAAGGAGAAAGGGAGAGGTAAAACGGGGTAAATTATCCCACAAAAAAAACAGAAAAGAAAAGGCTTTTACAGTGGAGGGGAAACGGGAAAGTGAGAGGGAATGAGTGAATCTTATTCCCATAGAATTTGACTTAAGGAGGGAATAACATACACACTCAATTGGGTATGGAAATCTGTCTTACTCTACAGGAAAATAGGAAGGGAAGGGGACAAGAGAGTAGGGGGATGATAGAGAGGAGGGCAGATTAGGAAAGGGGGTAATCAGAAGCAAATACTTCTGAGGAGCGACAGAGTCAAAAGAAAGAATGGAATAAATGGGGGGGCGGGATAGGATTAAGGGAAATAGAGTTAGTTTTTCACAGCATGTCTATTATGAAAGTGTTTTGCATAACTGCACATGTATAGCCTATATTGAGTTGTTTTCCCTTCAAAGAGGGTGGGTGGGGAGCAAGGAAGGGAGAAAATTTGGAACCCAAAGTTTTAAAAACACATGTTTAAAAAAAATGTTTTCACATGCAACTGGGAAATAAGAAATACAGGAAATGAGGTACAGAAATCTATCCTGCCCTACAGCAAAATAGAAGGGGAAGGGGGGGGGGAGAGATAACAGGAAAAGCAGACTAGAGGAAGGGGTATTCAGAATACGTGCCATCTTGGGGTGGGGGAGGGGTGAGATGGGGTGAAAATTGGAACTCAAAATCTTGTGGAAGTAAATGTTGGAAACTAAAAATTTTAAAAAGCAAATTAAAAAAAAAAAAGAACATAAGGTCCTTGTGGGCAGGGTCCAGTTCATTTTTGTCTCTCCAGTGCCCAGCACACTGTCTGGTACATAAAAGTGTTTAATAAAGACATGTTGTACTTAAAAAAAGAAAAACAAAAAACCTCTAGGGCACAACCAGGCTTCCTGAGCCATTCTACACATGCTTCCTTTGCAGCAGTCTCTCCACTTGGTCAAGGACTTTGCCCACTTAATCTAAAGTCTTTGATTTATTGATTGAGGCATATTCTAAGCTATTAAGATATCACTTGTTTTAAATGGGGTGGGACAGTTTGATTAATTTACTCAATAGAATTCCACTCTTATAAGCCTTTGATGTGAAATGGACCACAGAGAATGAAGCTAGAAGCAGAGAAGTTGGGGTAGGAGAGAGAAACATGTGATATTCAAAGTGACAATTAAAGTGAGAGGTAAACATCACCTGGGTGTCACCCTGTGACAGGGTGAGGTAGGTAGAAAGCTGGCCTCAGAGACAGGAATACTTGGGTTTCATTCCAGTTTTATCACTCTGGGTAAGTCACTTAGCTTCTCAGTGCCCCAGTCAACTCTCTAAAGTTATAAATATCTCATTTTGTCTTCACGGCAATCCTGTAACATAAATGCTATTACAGAAACTGAAGCAGACAGATTTTAAGTGACTTGCCCAGGGTCACATAACTAATAAGTGTCTGGTGCTAGATTTGAACTCAGATCTTCTTGACTCCAAGTCCAATGTTCTATCCACTGTATCAGCTAGATAATATTAAGTTACATAAGCTTCTGACTTGCATTGGTAAAGGAAGTTTCTAACTGATAACTAATACCTGAAATTACAGGTACAGATAGATACATGAAAGATAGATAAATAGATAGATCACACAAACGTGCATTATATATTTATATGTAACATAATATACATATATATATATATATGTGTGTGGGGACAGAGAGAGAGAGAGAGAGAGAGAGAGAGAGAGAGAGAGAGAGAGAATAGAGTGACAAGAAGAAAAATAGAAGAATATCCAGGAAAAGCAATATCAGAACAGACCCTTGACAAAATTTAAAGTAAGTATCACCCTTTCTCCACTTCCTGGCTACATAAAATTCCCAATTGCTTCTCTCCCTTGAAGTCCTCACATTCCCAAATTACCTTGACCTGTACTCCTTTATACCTCAGAACTCCCATTCCTTTAGTATACTGTTGGCAGGAAATCAGTCTGATTAAAATAATTCTTATTAATGTGTGAACAAATTATAGTAGTTTAACACCATGGGAAATGTGCATTTAAAAAGGAAGCAAATCCAAATGAATCTCCAACTGACCAAATTTTAGGCAATTTGACAAAATGAAGACTTTTAGGCAGCTGTGGGTGAGACTTGAACCCATTAAATCACCTCATGTAAGTAACTAGGTGAGTGTTGGTAATTATAGGCTAGGCTGATTCTTTGGGCTAAACAGAATTTTTATGACCCAATGAGTTTTGAAAACTATTACCTAATGATATTTGAAAGCTACAATTTAATGAAAACTTCAAATACTTCTGAAAAAATTAAGTAGATATTTGTATATTTAGTAGGGTCGAGGGTCAACCTCGGAAAACCTAGGTAGGCTCATCATTTGTCTTTTTACCTACTGCTTCACGTGTTACCAAATTCATTCTCATCCTTGGTACTAAGACAATAGAGATAGGTTTAATTATATTTTCCAAAACTGGCAAAATTAGAACATCTCTCTCATTACTTAATTTGCTCTGAACCCCAGCACAATAATAACTATCATTTATTAGGTAAACTGGACAAGACTTTTTTTCCCATAATTTTTTTTGCTCACATTTTTCCATATATCACACTCTCTAATCTCCTAGGGGGCACCTAGGTGGCACAATGGATAAAGTGCCAGGCTTGCAGTCAGGAAGGCCTCACTTCAAATCCAGCGTCAGACACTTACTAGTTGAATGTGTCTGGATAAATCACTTAACCCTGTTTGCCTCAGAGTTCTCAACTGTAAAATTAGCTGGAGAAAGAAATGGCAAACCACTTCAGTATCTTTGGCAAGAAAACCTCGAAGGGAGTCATGAAGAATCAGATATAACTGGACATAAAACAGCAATCTCCTAGACTTAAATCAACATTGAAGCCATTGGCTATACATTCATTAATAGTGTAAGTATAGGGATAGGGACTGAATAGGGCTAGGAAGTATGATTTCATTCGCATAGGAAACTTCCAAGTGAGGGCAACCAACAAAGACATGAATAAGTATTTACAACATAACAAGTGTTAGACCATAGTCTGAGTCAGTTTTAACTATTACTGCTACTTCTGACTTCTCAATTCTGGAAACACAGTCCTACCATTCAGCCCCATCAGGATAGCAATTACAATCTCCTCAAGAATCATCTTCATTATATTTTTTTGAAAGATTAAAGTTAAAACTAGTTCTTTCAGGAAAGAAATTCACTTGATCCTCTCTTTCTCTCTGTACCTGACTCAGTCTGTTTCTAATTATCACAGGTAACTCTCCAGAATGAAGGGTAAGCTGCCAAACTCCTCACAAACTCCTATCAGATGACAGTTCATCTGTAACTCCCTAGAATTCGTAAGATACAATAATGAGAGTGGCCAGTGAAGCTAATGTCACATATACAAGAAGAATATAAGCACAATATCTGGGAAATACATGGCAATAAAAGTAATTTACATATTTTGCATGTGCCAGTGTGGGGAAATGTTCTTCTGCCCAAGATGGAGAACTGTAAATTGTGAAAATCTAATTGGCATGAAAATCTAATGGGCATTGCCCATTGACTAATACTGGAGTATGATTTTCTGTCTTTTAGATGGGAAGAGATGAATACTCTGGCTTAGTTTTGATAGTTATATATGCTGCCTAAACTGGAATTTTTCAAAATAAGGAAAATTGAATTTATACAATTTCTGAAACTATACATAATTTAACCTGGTACATTTAGGAAGAAGGCCCCTCTTGAATTTACCTATATAAAAGATTTAGGAGATGACTACCCAATGTGTAGCCTAAGTGGGAGGGACTATATGGTACATGATTAATTAATCACTATAACTAAGATCCTTTATATATATTATATATATGTGTATATATACATATATATACCATATATATTCTCTCACATTGGGCTCAAAGGCAATAAAAGCCTTTGTTCTTTTTTTTTAATAAATTAATAAGCATTAGAAATGTTCATTAGAATTGATGGTGTAGTTGTGAACTGATCCAACCATTCTGAAGAACAATTTGGAACTATGCCCAAAGGACTATCAAACTATGCATACCCTTTAATCCAGCAATACCACTACTAGGTCTGTATTCCAAAGAGATCGTAGCAGCTCTTTTTGTGGTGGCAAAGAATTAGAAATTGAAGAGATGCCCATCAATTGGGGAATGGCTGAACAAGTTGTGGTGTATGAATGTAATGAAATACTATTGTGTTTTAAGAAATGATGAGCAGGTAGATTTCAGAAAAACCTGGAAAGACTTAAATGAACTGATGCTGAGTGAAGTGAGCAGAACCAGGAGAACACTGTACACAAAAACAGCAATGCTGTGTGATGGTCAACTATGAATGACTTAGCTTTTCTCAGAAATACAATGATCTAGGGCAGCTAGGTGGTGCACTGGCCCTGGAGTCAGGAGAACCTGAGTTCAAATCCAGCCTCAGACACATAACACTCACTAGATGTGTGACTCTGGGCAAGTCACTTAACCCCAACTGCTTCACCAAAAAGAAAAAAAAATACAATGATCTAAGATAATTCCAAAAGACACATGATGGAAAATGTTATCCATATCCAGAGAAAGAACTATGGAATCTGAATACAGATAGAAGCACACTATTTTCACTTTTGTTTTTTGTTTTTGTTTTTCGTGATTTTTTTCTTTTTGTTCTGTTTCTTCTTTCACAATATGCCTGATGTGGACATATGTTTAACTTGATTGCACATGTATAACCTATCTCAGATTGCTTACTGTCTTGGGGAGGGGAAGAAAAATTTGGAACTCAAAATCTCATTAAAAATGAATATTACTACCTCTAAGTTTGTACCCTAAAGAGATCATAAAAACGGGAAAAGGATCCATGTATACAAAAATATTTATAGCAGCTCTTTTTGCGATGGAAAAGAATTAGAAATTGAGGGGATGTCCATCAATTGGGGAATGGCTGAGCAAGTTGTGGTAAATGAACGTAATGGAATACTATTGTGCTATAAGAACTGATGAGCAGGTGGATATGAGAAAAATGTGGAAAGACTTATATGAACTGATGCAGAGTAAAATGAGCAGAATCAGGAGAACATTATACACAGTAACAGCCACATTGTGTGATGACTGACTTTAATAGACTTAGCTGTTCTCAGCAATGCAAGGATCTAAGACAACTCTAAAAGACTCATGATGGAAAATGCTGTTTACATCCAGAGAAAGAACTTAGGAGTCTGAATGCAGATGGAAGCATACTATTTGCTCTCCTTTTCTTTTGTTGCTTTGTTTCGTTTCTTCTTTCTCATGGTTCTTCCCATTAATTTTAATTCTTCTTTATATCATGACTAATATGAAAATATGTTTAATGGGAATGTATACGTAGAGCCTATATCAGATTGCATGCTGTCTTGGGGAGGGGGCAGGAGAAAGAAGGGGAGAAAATTTAAAACTCAAAATTTTATGGAAGTGAATGTTGAAAACTAAAAATAAATTAATTATTTTTAAAAATGAATGTGGAAAATTATCTTTATCTGTAATTGGAAAAATAAAATACTATTTACAAAGTAAAATAAAAAAGAAAATGTATGTTAGAAGACAATAAAGGGGTATATTCTTATTTTTCTTAATAAATTAATATACATTAGAAATGCACATTATCTCACCCCCACCCCCAGCCCAGTTTATAATCTAGGAAAACTTATTTTCCCAAAACTTTCTCTCCTCTCTCATTCTCATACCCTTTAGTCTATAGGTAAATAAATATGAATATTACTGGTTATGCAATTTTTAACAGAATAACAAATAATACATAAGAGAATAAATACTACCTTCTTCAGTCCACTTATTCAACCTACCTTCAGTCCTACCTTCTTCAACCACTGATGACATCCCTACACTAACTGCCACCCAGGGGAAAAGACTTTGAAGATCCATTGCTGACTCATGAGTTTAACAAAAGGTTAGAGTTAAGGAATGTCTAGTCCTGGCTTTTCACTCCCACTTAAAGTCTATCTAACCTCCTTATGTCCTTTCCATATAATTGATCACCTGAGAATGACTGGAAATTCCTTCCTTCCAGTTAGCAGCTACTAGGTATTACCTCTCTCCACCGCCCATTTTTCCCCATTGACAATTACTTCCTTCCCACTTTAACCCCATGTCACTCCCCATCTCATTTCTCATTTACATCTTACTCTAGGATGGAATCTGTAGTGGTATGACACAGTGGCCCCAGTACTTAGTTCATCAGCAACATTCATAACCCTAGCCTCAGCTCCTTGCCCTCTTCCCAATGGCCCTATACCATTCCATAAATGAAAACCCCTTCACCAGCACCTCATCATATAACAAAATACACATTTGACTGATTCTGATCTTCTTCTGAAATGTTGCTGAGACTTACTTCAGTTCCTTAGTACAAAGATCAAACTATCAACCTATATACTATATGGTATCCCAAAGTCTTGGTGCAGTTTGAAACTATTAAAACTGCACTTTATAAATGTTTATTTAAACTTTTGGGACATACTGTGTATATACTTTTGTCTTTCCCTACAGGGTCTAGCTGAAAGAAGAAAAAAAAGAAAGAAACCTGTTTATTTTTCCTGCTACTAGCAACAAAAACCTTTTTTAAACTTACAAATGGTTGTGGGTTAACTTCAGAGACAACAAGATAGGGGGAAAGCTGTGAAACTATAGTCTATTCCATAGGGAACTGATGAAGTCAGCAAATAGCAGTTAGAAGCAACAGGTGGTAGAAATGGAAAGGGAAACAGGGTGAGGTAGGAGAGTCACCACTACTATGAAGTGTGCCCCTGGGGCTTACACCTGCTGGAAGCCCAGGCCCCACAACTCTTTAACCCTCAACCTTGACCTACTAAAATATGTCCCTACTCTGCTGCTTAGACCTGGGGAGTTGCAATGCTAGCTACTTGGCTTGTAAAGGAGGGTTGAAAAGGAAAAATCTTTGATCCTACTTCAGAAGGATATGGTGTGAAAGAAATTTATTCCTGGTATCTCAAGTTGGAATGGATTCTTTGTGCATTCAAAACATTACCATAACATGGAGCTTCAGTTCTATGACACTATATTTAAAGCATGTTGTGATCTGACCTGGGAACCTGATTGCCATTTATAATATTGTTTCTATGGGAAAATATACTCTGAGTTCCAGATGCAAAATGAGACAACTCATCAGGTCCAAAATAGGACTACAGTATTATCTTTTTCCCAAACACATTTCTCCTTTTGACTTCCCTCTTTCTGTCAAGAACAAACAATTTGCTAAGTCACTCATACTTAGTGTTATATTTTGAGTTTTTCCTCTCTACCTACATACCTTTGCTCATTCCATTCCCAATACCTGGAATGCCCTTTTACCGGATCTCCACTTATTGAAATCCTACCCATCCTTCAAAACCCAATGAAAATGTCTCCTCTTCCTCCAGGAAGTTTTGCCTGATCCCTTTGTCACATATCCTCCACTAAAAATAATATTTCTTTCGTCAGATCTAATTGATATGTAGATAGAGAAAAGATAGATGTATGCTGTTGTTGGGCTGCTAGGTGGCACAGTAGGTAGAGAGCTGGGCCTGGAATCAGAAGACCTGAGTTCAAATCCAGCCTCAAACACTTAATAGCTGTGTGACCCTGGACAAGTAACTGTTTGCCTCAGTTTCCTCATCTGTAAAATAAGCTGGAGGAGGAAATGGTAAGTCACTCCAATATCTTTGTCAAGAAAACCCCAAATGGGGTCATGACTGAACAATACATACACACACACACGCACACATACATGCACACACATGCACACACACATGCACACACATGCACATTGTTGAAATCCTACCTATCCTTAAAGACTAAACTGAAAATGTCTCCTCTTCCTGCAGAAAGCTTCCCCTGATCCCTATGCCATACATCCCCCATCAGAAATAATATTTTTTCTTCAGGTCTAATACATATATATGTATATATATGTACACATATGTATATATATACAGGATATATAAAACACCTACACTTTTATGTCTTTATAGTCAATTCAGCTTTATCATTATTACATAATAATTATCAGATTCCAAACTCAAGAAAGGTAAGAGTCACATCTTCAATATTTTAGTTTCTTCTTCAGTAGACAAAATATTGTTGAATTAATGAATATCATACAGAAGAGTAAAAATTGAAAATCCTTAAGAAGGGCAGACAGTTATTTGGTGAAGACAAAATGTACGTACTGTTGTTTCTAATAGCTGATCACTAAAGGAGTGTCAGGAGGTACTCTTAAGGGTGCTGATTGGATTTGGCATTACTAAGGTAAAATCTAGTCTTCTGAGTATGTTTGTAATGGGGTATGCTGTAGTGAATGAGTGAATGAAAAACAAGGTGCAAGTGAGGAAGAGAATCTGAATAATGTGGACTGCTTTTGAGTGCATGTGCAGGGGATTATATTATTTCATTTTATCTTCACGGCAACCCTGAGGAGGTAGGTGCTATTATTATTCCCATTTTACAGATGAGGAAATTCAGGCACTTGGGCTAAATGACTTGTTCAGTCAGGGTCACACACAAATGTCAGAGGCCAGATTTGAACTTAGGTATTCCTGACTCCCAGCCGACCATTCTATCCATTGTGCTACCTATCTACCTCTAAGAAGAAAGAACTGCTTCCCAGTGCAGATCCTTGGAGCCAACTCCATTCTGGCCATTTTGGGAGGAGGATAAGGAGCCAAACTAAGGTGAATGACCATTGCTCACAGAGCTAACAGGAGAGATTGAAGAGGTGTCTTGTGCCAGTCCCCATGGTGAGGCAGCTAGATGGCACCTTAGACAGAGAGTTGGACCTGGACTCAGCAAGACCTGAGTTCAAATTCAGTATCAGATATTCAAACTCAGCTGTTCAACACTGCTAAAACATTTCACCTCTCTCAGACTTAGTTTCCTCCTCTGAAAAATGAGGATAACCTACTCTCCCCAGGGTTGTTGTGAGGATCAAATAAAAAAAATGTCTATAAAGTACTTTGAAAACCATAAAACACTATATAAATGCTAGCTGTTGCTATTGTGATGGTATGATATCAGTAAATTGGGAACTACAGTTAGGGAGCTAAAAGGAAAGATCAGAGTCAAGTTGGTATAGACAAAAAATACAAAGAAATATGAGGATGGAATGTGTGTGTGAGAAAACAGCTTGCAAGCAGCAAGAATCCGTTACATGGCACAGGAAACCATGTACTGCCTCTAAATAGAACTGTATCCTTCGGTGACAGAAGCACCAAACTGGAGGAAATGTAAGAGGTCATCTCACATAGAAAGCCCCTCTGCAACATCTTCATTAAGTGGTATCCCATCTCTGCTTAAAGACCTTCCATTAAGGGATACTCCCCAACATTATACCATTTTTGGACAGCTCCACTTGCTAGGAAAATGTACCTTATATGGAGCCTAAGCCTGCTTCTTTCATCATTTTTTCTTTTGGGGGGGGGAAGGGGGGCAAGAAAAATAAGTCTAATTCTTCTCCCAGGTGATACCACATAATGGCCTTTCAGCTATTTGAAGACAGTTATCATAACTTCCTCCCCAATTTTTCTCTTTTCTAAGGTAATCATTATCTATTCCTTCAATCAATGCTTATGTAATGTACTCCTGAGTCCCCCCACCACAGTGGTCAACCTCCTCTGGATGGCTCTTACTAAAATGTGATGGTCACAACTTAATAGAATTTTTTTCTTAATAATATTTTATTTTTTCCCAATTATATGCAAAGATAGTTTTCAATATTCACTTTTGTAAAATTTTGAGTTCCAGATTTTTCTCCTTCCCCTCCCCCCTGTCCAAGACTGCAAGCAATCCGATATAGTCATGTTAAACATATTTTCGCATTAGTCATGTTGTGAAAGAAAAATCAGAACAAAAGGAAAAAAAACACAAGAAAAAAAACAAAAAAAAAGTGAAAGTAGTAAGTTTTGATCTGCACTCAGACTCCACAGTTCTTTCTCTGGATGTGGATAGCATTTTCTATCATGAGTCTTTTGGAATTGTTTTGGATTACTGTATTGCTGAAAAAAGCTAAGTCTATCATACTTAATCATTGCACAATGTTACTGTTACTGCGTACAGTGTTTTCCTGGTTCTGCTCACTTCACTTAGTATCAATTCATGTAAGTCTTTCCAGGTTTTTCTGAAGTCTGTCTTCTCACCATTTCTTATGGAACTATAGTATTCCATTACATTCATATACCACAACTTGTTCAATCATTCCTCAATTGATGGACATCCCCTCAATTTCCAATTCTTTGCCACCACAAAAAGAGCAACTATAAATATTTTTGTACATGTAGGTCTTTTTTCCCTTTTGTATGATCTCTTTGGGATACAGACCTAGTAGTGGTATTGCCAGATCAAAGAGTATGCATTGTTTGGTTGCCCTTTGGGCATAGTTCCAAATTGCTCTCCAGAATGGTTGGATCAGTTCACAACTAGACCAGCAATGCATTAGTGTTCCAATTTTCCCATATCTCCAATATTTATAATTTTCCTTTTCTGTCATATTAACTAATCTGATAAGTGTGAGGTAGTACCTCAGAGTTGTTTTAATTTGCATTTCTCTAATCAATAGTGATTTAGAGCATTTTTTTATATGACTATAGATAGCTTTGATTTCTTCATCTGAAAACTGCTTGTTCATATCCTTTGATCATTTATCAATTGGGGAATGACATATTCCTATAACTTTGACTCAGTTCTCTATATATTTGAGAAATAAGGCCTTCATCAGAAACACTGTAAAAATTGTTTTCTGAGCTTTCTGCTTTTCTCCTAATCTTGGTTGCATTGTGTTTTGTTTGTGCAAAAACTTTTTAATTTAATGTAATTGAAATTATCCATTTTGCATTTCACAATGTTCCTATCTCTTGTTTGGTCATAAATTCTTCCCTTCTCCATACATCTGACAGGTAAACTATTCCTTGCTCTTCTAATTTGTGTTTGGTATCACCCTTTATATCTAAATCATATTTTAACCTATTTGAACCTTATTTTGGTATATGGTACAAAATGTTGGTCTATGCCTTGTTTCTGCCATACTACTTTCCAGTTATCCCAGCAGTTTTTGTCAAATAGTGAGTTCTTATCCCAGAAACTGGAGTCTTCAGGTTTATCAAACAGTAGATTACCATAGTCATTTACTACTGTGCCTTGCATATCTAACCTTTTCCACTGATTCACTACTCTATTTCTTAGCCAGTACCAAATAGTTTTGATGATTGCCACTTTATAATGTAGTTTTAGATCTGGTATGGCTAGGCTACCTTCCTTTGCATTTTTTCATTAATTCCCTTAATATTCTTGACCTTTTGTTCTTCCAGATAAATTTTGTTATTATTTTTTCTAGCTCTATAAAAATAATTTTTGGTAGTTTGATTGGTATGGTACTAAGTAAATTAATTTAGGTAGAATTGTCATTTTTATTGTATTAGCTCAGCCTACTCATGAACAATTGATATTTTTCCAGTTGTTTAGATCTGACTTTATTTGTATGAAAAGTGTTGCATAATTGTGTTCATATGGTTCTTGGGTTTGTCTTGGCAAGTAGATTCCCAAATATTTCATATTGTCTACAGTTATTTAAATGGAATTTCTCTTGCTGCTGGGCTTTGTTGGTAATGTATAGAAATGCTGATGATTTATGTAGGTTTATTTTATATCCTGCAACTTCACTAAATTAATTACTTCAAATTTTTTTTAGTTGATTCTCTAGGGTTCTCTAAGTATACCATCATTATCTTCTGCAAAAAGTGATAGTTTTGTTTCCTTGTCACCTATTTTAATCCTTTCAATTTCTTTTCCTTTTTCTTATTGCTAAAGCTAACATTTCTAGTACAATATTGAATAATGAAGGTGATAATCGGCATCCTTGTTTCACCTCTGATATTATTGGAAATGCCTCTAGCTTATTCCCATTACACACAATGCTTGCTGATGGTTTTAGATGGGTACTATTTACCATTTTAAGGAAAACTCCATTTATTCCTATGTTCTCTGGTGTTTTTAATAGGAATAGGTGCTGTATTTTGTCAAAGGCTTTTTCTGCATCTATAACCCAATAGAATTTTAAAGATTTTGCCTGACCAGGGCCTAGCACAGCAGCACTGTAACAACAAGAAGGTCAGTGTCGCAGATAGAGGGATAACCTTGGCATCAGGAAGGTCTGGAATAAAACGCTGCTTCTGACAAATAGTGACAGCCAAACAGTGAGCAAGCCCCTTCGCCTCTCAGTGCCTGAGGCACCTTTTTGAGGATAGGGGATGATTTTTTGGATTTCTGTGTCATGGTGTATACATGAGAGGGCATTTGTTTTCCTTGCTCCTTTTTTTGATACAATGTTTGATTAAATATCTTTTGTTTTGAAATAACGTGTCCTTTGACTGACAGATATCATGTATCTCAAAACAAGACACTTAATAAAGCAGAATAGCAAGTAATTAAGTAATAAGACTCCAAAAATGTGAACTTGCAGCACATTCTCTCACAGTTCACTATACCATGAAGGGATGAGGGGCATATATTAAGACAACATGCACTCTGGCCACACAAATAGGCACCTTTTGGGCTAAAGGAACTCGCACCTTGGATGCTGCAGGGCTGCTGATGCTCTTGGATAATGTCATCACATTACTCAGAGTTCTACTGGCTGCTTCCTCTTTATTGTTTCCCTCCTGGGGGTCATAAGGTATGTTCTGGACATGTCTGGTCACCTATCCACTCTTTGTTATCTTACATGCTCAACTCTTTAAGGAATTCTGCTGGTGTCTTGACCACCTTCTGTAGTACTGTGGCTCAAAAGCCTCTCTCTGACAAGGACAGGCTGAATTTTTTTTTTTTAGTTTTTAGGCAATTGGGATTAAGTGACTTGTTGCAAAGGAGATATTGGATTAAGTGACTAGATTACACAGCTAGTAAGTGTCAAGTGTTTGGTCTGAGGCCGGATTTGAACTCAGGTCATCCTGACTTCAGGGCCAGTGCCCTATCCACTGCACCACCTAGCTGCTCTGATGCCACCTAGTTGCCCCTGAAATGTCCTTTATAGGACATAGCCAAGGCTTTTGAGCTACCATACCTGGCTAAGAAGAGCCCCCAGACTAAGATTAAGCTTTTAGATACTTGTGTGTAAATGCTGAACGTACTCCACAGGAGACCTTATCTTGAGTCATAATAATTGACTGAAAAGTCTATATAATACAAGATCCTTATTATTATATTATCATTATCCTTATTATACTTGGTTTTTGTTGACCATTAAAGAAAGGATTTAACTCAGGAGGCCAAATGCCACCTTAAGTGCTCTTTTCCCACAAGTTGTCTCCCATACATATGTGAAACTCACATAAAATTCCCCAGAAAAAACAATAACTAAGATAACTTTACTCATTGACCCTACTATAAACATTAAGCATAGCATAAATCAGTACTTGACAAAGATGTTTGTCACTGTCATGGTGGATAATCAGCACCGAGTTCACATGAAAGATTTCTTTAAAGGTGGTGATCACATCTGTAATGTTGTGATATGGTTAAGAAAAGACACTGATGAAGTGGAAAGTATTTAGAAGGATACAATAAAGAAAGTAATGGCCTCAGGTTCATACAGGTCTGAAGGAAATGGGGATGTGGATGTCTCATCTAGAGAAAAGCCTTATGATTCCTATCTTTAAGTATTGGAGGAACTGTTAATAATAAAAATAATAATAATTAAAATTGAAATGACATTTTATGGTTTGTACTTTACATTCATTATCTCTTTGAAAGTTTGCATTATCTCTTTAAGGTTTTCACTTTACATTCATTTTCTCTTCTATTTGTCCTCAAAGAACATATCTGGGAACAATATGTAAAAGTTACAAAGAAATAGATTTAGTTCTTTAATAACTAGATCCATCAAAAAGCTGAATGAGCTAGCTCAGAAAGTGGGCTTCCCCTTCCCAGTGGTCTTCAGAAAAAAGATGAATGACCATTTGTTGCATATGTTGCAGAGGAGATATTGGTTCAGTGACAGTTTGGACTATATGACCCATGAAGTCACTTCCAATTCTGAGACTCAATAATTCTGAAATCCTATGAAGTCCTTATAATGAATCTATTCATTTATTTATTTTTAAAATATTTTGAAGTTAAATATAAAAAGAAAAAAAAAAGAAGCATTTCCACGTAAACAGCACAACACAAAGAGAGGATTCAGTATGAAACCATGAATCTCCATTTCACGCTGTTTACTTTTCTTTGAAAAACCATGTCATGAACTCAGGTCATGCTGACACGTATAGCCTGTATCAAGTTGCTTTCCTTCTCAGTGAGGGTGGGTGGAAAGGGAGGAAGGGAGAAAATTTGGAACCCAAAGTTTTAAAAACAAATGTTAAAAATTGTTTTCACATGCAACTGGGAAATAAGAAATACAGGAAATGGGGTACAGAAATCTATCCAGCCCTACAGGAAAAATAGAAGGGGAAGGGATAAGAGAAGGAGGGGTGATAGAAGGGAGGGCAGATTAGGGGAAGGGGTATTCAGAATGCGTGCCATCTTGGGGTGAGAGGAGGGGCGAAATGAAGAGAAAATTTGGAACTCAAAATCTTGTGGAAGTGAATGTTGGAAACTAAAAATAAACAAATTAATAAATGTTTAAAAAAAAGGAAAACCATGTCATAAATACTATACATCGTTTTCAAAAATATTCTGCTTTTATATGCTTTCTTCTGAATTTTCTTTTGTTCTCTACTGTGCACTTTTTATTTTAATTTTTTCTTCCTCCCTCCCCATCCCACACTATAGAAGGTCACCATTTGACACATATATATATATATATAGATACACACATATATACATATATATGTAAAACCATACTACACATACTTCTCTTTATCTGTTCTTTCTTTGTAGGTCCTTTGTAGTTAATTTGAGTATTTATAACACTCAAAATAACTTATTCATTCACAGTTATTCTTCAAACAATATTGCTATTACTATATGCAACCTTCTCTTGGTTCTGTTCATTTCACTCTTCCTTATTTCATGGAAGTCTTTCCATGTTCTTTTTCTAAAATTAGTCAACTCATCATTTCTTACAGCACAGTAGTATTCCATCACAATTATATATATTAAGTACATATATTAATGTCATATATCCACCAAAGTATCAAATTATTATTAAATTATCATGTTAGCATATTACCTGAGGCCATCTCTGATACTTGGATCCCCAACAAAGCTACTCTAGGGTTTCAGTCACTCTGTTAGTCAGCACCCACTTTAAACCATACCTCATGAGTCCCCATTGATGTGCCTACTTTTAGCAAGGGCAACTCATAACTCTGATGTTGAAGAATTGTAGATATCCTTTCAAGTAGAATCATACTGCTTTATGCTGTATATTTTGTGTACCCCTGGCACATTACCCCTGCTGAGTATCTCCATTGGTGTCATGCTTGTGGAAGTATTCTGTGCTGCTTTAGGTTGGGATTCAGCTCTCCAGAGTTACCTGCTGCCCTCTGCTTCCAAATGCTAAGGTGCAGTGGCTATAAAGTATCTCCTTGATGAAGGCTGATGCTTTTTAGTGCACAGCTGAGACCATGAGCTAACACCACTTAGCCAGGCAGCCAACAAAAGCTAGAATAATACCCCAAGCAAAGATTGCCCCAAAGAATACCCCAAGCAAAAATCTGTTCTTTTGTTTATTTTTCTCCTGGTGCAGATTCACAGACCCTGCTCTCAGACAATTATTTGACTATTAGGGTTAGAAAATTCTTATTATGCTCTTGATTGGGAGTCTATGTGGAGGTTAGCATGCAGTGATTCACTTTATTTCTAAAAGCCTCTTTGAATGATATATGAGTGAAGCAAAGAGTCAGAAGAAAACTGAAGTGAAGAAATCAAGGCTACCACCCTATATGCCCCAACCAATATTTCTACCATTATTATTCATATCTGAAGATATGCAACAAAACCCCTGACTTTGGTACAATATTTTGGATAGCATAGGTCTCCCTATAATGGTAAAACACAAACATGTATGAACACAAGTAACAAGGTGCACCCCTAAAATGAGGAGAAAATTGCACCAGACATGCTAGGTACTGCTATGAAAATGCCAGGTAAGGCCAACATTAAACATCAAAAGCCAACATTGCCCCTGAGATTGACTTAGCTACGATTTATGGTGTTTACCAAGCACCTTGCCTTTAGTGAGGTCAGACTCATACTATGAAATGTCTTCCAGCCCAATCAAACTTTAAAGATCACAACAAATGGCTTCTTTTGGTCTTTTAATAGACATTAACTACATTTATTGTTTCATTCCAGCATCTACTCTCTTTTAGTGTGATTGCCTTCCTAAAGTATCTATATGGGTCAGTCTCCAGAATGTTGATTTGGGGGGATGAACACTCATACCAAAATAGAGGACCAAACAGCATATTTTTTAATATTACCACAGAGTCTGCATATAACTGCCTATAACAAGAAAATCAGTAGCAGCAAGATTTGAATAATGAGGCTATGTTTACGTAGGGATACCAATCATATAGTTTTGAACAAATTATCTGGTCAATTCAATTGACTTGACTGATTACTGTGGAGTTGACCAAATTAGATTGCTTCTCTGGGGCTACCTAGATGCAACCTGGCCTTGATGTGAAGGAATACCAAAACAAGGTATTAACAAGTAAAAATGATTTTCTCACTCCTCTGTCCCCAGTAAACAACCAAATTTTAAGTGCCTAAATATAAGGCACTGTGCTAAAGACTTGGGAAAAATAAAAAGTAAATAGCCCCTGTTCTGAGGGAGCTTACATTCTATCGAGGGAAAGAGCATATAGATTTCTAAGTAAATATAAAATATATCCCAAGTATACAAAAGTTAATTGAAAGTGGGAGGTAACCAAGAAAGACTTGATATAAGAAGTGATGTTTAGACTGAATTTTGAAAGAATTTAGGGATTCCAAAAGACAAAGGTAATGAACAAGCACATAGTGCATTGTGGGCATGGGAAAAACTTTAAACAAAGGCACAGATATAGAAGATGGAATATTAAGTATGAGAAACATTGGGTAGCCTAGTTTGATTGCAGCAGAGTGTTTAAAGAGAATTCATATGTAACGGATTTGAAAAGATGGGTGCCAAAGAGAGGATAGGTTGTATAGATGGAATGAAAGTTATAAAATAAATGACCAAAGGTGAAAATAAAAAATTCTGATGTTGATAACTTAAGTCCCAGTGAGTTCCTAATTTTAATGAGGCCTGCACAATTTTTTTTTATTGAGTTAGAGGAATCTGGAACAGACTAGAGACAGATTCACCTTTTCCTATGTCCCTTATAACATAGCGCTCCTTTTGCCAACCACATTGGCAAATGTTGGCTTTATTTTCTGCTGAGATGACTAAGCTTTTATTTGGATATCACAACTTGATCCTGAGATTTAGAAACATTGACCTGAAGAGGAACATGATAAGACAGCACAAAGAGTTCAAGGGCAGCATGTCGCACAAAGAATGGCACATAATAGATGCTTAACAAATGTTTATTGACTGGCTGGCATATAGAGATGGTTTGTGAATATCTAGCAAATAAAGTGGTTATTACAAAGAGCCAACATGGCTTCATCAAGAACAGAGCTTATTAACTAACTAACAAACTAAACTTATTTTATTTTTTTGACAGTTACTGAACTGGTAGATTGGAGAAACGCTATAGATACAGTTTACCTATCTTTTTGGAAAATAGGTAAATCATTCTAGCTGAAATCAAATCTTTCTTGTGGAAAAAGATAGACTGATGTGGACTAGACTATGATACAATTAGATATATTTGTCAGTCAAAGAGTAGCCATTAATGACTTGGTGTCAACCTGGAAGGAAATTTCCTCTGTAATATCCCCCAAATCTGTACTTGGCTCTTTGCATTTTAATACTTTTATAAATTCTTTGGATATAGATGGCATGCTTATGGAATTTGTCAGTAATGCAAAGGACGATAACTGAAAAGTTCTTGAAAGAGTAGGATATTGTGCTCAATCTAGTAAGATGATATTCAGTAGGCATAAATGTGAAGTCTGACACTCAGATCCAAAAAATCAATTTTATAAGTAAAGGATTGGAGAGGCATAGTCAGACAGCAATTTGGCTGAAAAAAAAAATCTGAGTGTTTTCATCAACTTTATCAACTTCTGAAATGTGATGCAGCAACCAAATAAATTGGATATATATGATCTTGGTCTATACTGAGAGGCATAACTTCCAGAAATAATGATGTGATAGTTCATCTGCCCAGGGCAGACCATATTTGAAGTGCTGTGTTTATTTCTCGGAGCCACAGTTTAGTAAGCTAGTCAATATAGTAGAGAGTGCCCAGAGTAGTGCAACCAAGATGGTGAGACCCTCAAGTGCATTGTCTACCTGAGGATCAGTTTAAGGAAATAGGCGTGTTTAGCTTGAGGAAGAGCATGAGTGGTGGGTATAGGGAGAGCAGGGACATACTCAATTATTTGAATAGCTATCATGCAAAAGATGGATTAGATTTGCTTTTAGGCCTAGAGCATAAAATTAGGAGTAATGGCACAGAAGTTGCAAAGAAGCAAATTTAGAGTTGATATCAAGAACAGTGTACTTCTTGTTGTTTGGTCATTTTTCAATCATGTCCAACTCTTTGTGACCCTATCCAGAGTTTTCTTGGCAAAGATACTGAAGTGGTTTGACATTTCCTTCTCCAGCTCATTTTACAGATAAGGGAACTGAGGCAAACAGCAGTTAAGTGACTTGTCCAGGGTCACACAGGGTCTGACGCCTGATTTGAACTCGGTTCCTCCTGACTCCAGGACTGGTGCTCTATCCATTGTGCCACCTAGCTGCCGCAGTTTCCTTAGAGTGATCTGAAAGTGACATGGGCTGCCTCAATTCATGATTTCAAGACCTCTCTCACTGGAGGGCTTCAAGCAGAGACTTGGGGTAATCCTTTCTTAGATAAGTTCTCATAGAGATTCTTTTGGAGGTGGGAGTAGAACTACAGAGATTCCCTCTAACTCTAAAATTCTGTTATTCTGTGATGACTTATCTTTCTTCCACAGAAGAAAAGTCTTTCACCCTGAAGGACTGTGTTCATAACACTCTATCTAAACGTCACCAGCTCTTTCCCCCGATCCTCATATGACATGATCTCCAGGCACCTCCTGAGAGCTCATTCTCCCAGCATTACAGGCCTAGCTTCTCCATGGTCAATGATGCAGCTGAAAGATTTTTCCTCCCGCTGAGAAATCTCTCCTAGTCAGGCGTACTCCTCTTGACCAAATGAGACATGATTGGGAATAATTATGACATGATATGGTCTGAACTGAGGAGCAGATGGGACTTCACTGTACTAAAGCTCTTTGGGAATCTGATTTCAAGGAAGGAAGACATGGCCATCTTAATGATTTCAAGCACACATGGGCAAAAGGAGCCCAAGAGGAAGTTCTGACAGCCATGGCTGATGCAGTTGCCAAGTAACTAAACTCTGTCAATATGCAGTAAACACAAATCATCACCTGACACCTCTAGACCTAGGGGTTTCTTTCAACACTTCTTTCAACATGTTGCACCCTTGGACAAAAAGATAAGAGGAGAAGGTTCAGGCAGAACATGGTGGAGAATAACTGAGGAAACAATCTAAGCTACACAATTTATTAGTAGAACAGGCATAATAAATTAGTTGATGGATTCCCCAGTCAGTCCAAAGACCCTGAATACAAAGTGAGATAGAATTTTATGTATTTAAAACAATTAATTAAATATTGATTTGATTGATTAAATTGATTAAAAGAAAACAATTAACCAGGATACAAAATTAGGTTATCTGATTTCTAATTGGATGAAAGGTTATTAGATGACTTTCCAAGTTGGGAAGAGGAGAGCAAACAGGTACAATTCCCTGAATTCATAAAAAAAAGATGTCCTACTCCTCCCAAGAGTCTGTAAACAATCAAAGGAATATGGAAACAATAACTTATCGGCCAGTACGGGGTCAGTTTTTGTATAAGACATATGGGCTGCTCAAGATGTATAATTATGAGAAAACTCCTAACATCGATCTTCAGATTTGACTGGGTTTCTGCTCAGCACAGCCTAGGTCCTTAGTTAAAGGTCTCTAAGCAGCAGGTGGAGGTGGTCCAGGTTCCCCTCCACATAGGGTTAGGTCCAAACAAGGCAAGAACGTTTTCTCACAATACCTATAATGAAATAAAATTTTCTCACAAGACAGAAATTGGACTAGACCCATAATTGAATAGAAAGGGAACTGAACTAGCTCCAGAATTAAGTCGCAAGATGGAGTATGTGTGGTTCACTTAATCCCCACAAGATGAAGCTAAGAATCTGATCCTAGAAGTCTGAATTTCAAGAGGGAAGTCATATGTATAGCCATGACTAATGTAAAAGCATTTCAGATTTTATAAGAAATGGCCAAAGTTAGAAGGAAAAATAGAAGAAAATGGCCACTTGGAAGAGTCAAAATAGCACAAGACTAGGAATCAGGTGATATGGCTTCTCCCCAAATTGTCTATAATCACTTTCTAGCTGTATTTTCTCTGGCAAAGTATTTAATCTCACTAGGCCTCAGTTTTCTGGAATATAACATGAAGGAATTATAACAGATGATTTTTTTTTCAAGGCTCTAAAATTCTAGTTATATCTTCTCAGTTCACTGAACACTTAGTGGGGAACATCTATTTTCTCTATGGTACTTTAGACCAAAGATATATCTTACAAATGAGATTGATGGGAGAAGTTCAATCTAAGAGGCACTTAGCATGGTGTTTGGCATGCCATCCTATAAGCTAAGAAGAGCAATGGTTTTTGTCATTTGTTTTTGTGTTTTCCCCACCAATTTTGTGCTGTTGTCTAGTCACGTCTACCTTTTTGTGACCCCACTTGGGGATTTCTTGGCAAAGATACTGGAATGATTTATGATTTCCTTTTCCAGTTCATTTTACAGATGAGAGAACTGAGGCAAATAGGGTTAAGTGACTTGCCCAGATTCACACAGCTAGTAAGTGTCTGAGGCCAGATTTAAACTCAGGAAGTGCCTAACTCCAGGCCTGTCACTTTATTCACTGCGCCACCAAACTGCTACCATCGCTATCACCAGATGCTAGCTGGCAGCTAGCTAATGGCATAAAGGAAGGAGTGTTAGACCTGGAGTTAGGAGGACCTGAGTTCAAATCCCATTTGAAACATTTACTTGCTGTGCCACCTCAGGGTAAGTCACTTAACCTCTGTCTTCCTCAGTTTCCTCATCTGTAAAATAGGGTTACTAACACTTGCCTCCAAGGGTTTTTATAAGGCTCAAATGAAATATTTATTATTATAAGACATCATATTATTATTATTAATTTGCATTCTCAGTTTGGCTATCTTAGCCTTGATATGTGTGCCAAAAAAAAACCAGTTGATCAGACAAAGGAGAGTCTTAAAATCTTATTTTCATAGAACATCAGAACTGGGAGAAACTTTAGATCTCTTACTCCAATCCTCTCATTTTACAGCTGAGGAAACTAAGAGGTGAAGTGACTTGCCCAAGGTCACATGGCAAGCTGCTGCTGGCAATACCAGAATTACAAGCCAAGGCTCTTGATCATGCCCAGTATGTCTGCTAAGTTATCAAGTTCCTTTGTTGGAAGGCAGCACTATCCTTAGTGCTCCTTACAAGGACAACCTGATTGTTTCCTGCCCTGCACAGAGCCTATAAAAGACACATTTCCAGTCCTTGAAGGTTCATTTCACACTCTCCATTCATTACAGAGATGAGGCTATTTAACTTGGACAATGCTGAGCTCTGAGATATGACTTTTCTATATAGATTTAATCATTCACATCATAAGACTGTTTACATTTTACATGATGTACTAGTTGAATTGATGTTCTATTTTTAGAGAAAGATATGTCTAAAAATAAGCAATTTTTCTTCTTCGCACTTTTTTGGGGGGTTATTGAAGCAAAGTACTCAGTAAATAAAGCCTGATATACATGACATTTCACAGCAAAAGAGATGCTGGAGTGAAGTAGGTAACAGACTGTTTGAACTTTGTGGGCATTTGTTTCCATTGTAATTTTTGTTTATTTGTTTTTAATTCCCAGTAGATTTCCACCAGTACTAAAAATCAACCTGCTATTTGAGAGACCTCTGGTGGTCAAAATGGGAAAATAATAACAGTGGGCAAATGGACGCTTTCTATACAGAGGTGTGCTGGTAAATGTTCAACATCTGATACTCCCCCCTAAAAAAAGTATGAATGACACGCTTTTTAAGCTTAATCTGCATTATTTATTAGGCATTTTTTTTAGATCTAGACAATGGAAAAACAATAAATCAAGCCCTGATTTGTAGTTTGAGGTGTAAATGCTCAAACTAAAAATGTACCAATCACACAACCAGTTTAAGCTGGCTCCAACACATCCCTATTATACGTATGGGTGTATGTGCATGGATACAAACCCATATATTTGTCTTTTCTATGCTTTGAACCCCAGAGCAAGTTCAAAATCTCTGAGATAAATTTAACTTAATATTCATTTAAGTGTCCACTGTGTGCCAGATATTATGCTCGATGCTAGAGATACAAATAAAAAAAAATGGAAGTGCTGCCTTCAGGAGGCTTCTATTCTATTTAGGGGGGCAGGAGGGGGAAGAACAATTTGACCATCGATTAATAAGCAAAGATAGGTTTTATTATCCCTACCTAAAGGAGGAAATAGGTTTACAAAGAGGTTAAGAGATTTGCCCAAAGTCTTAAAGTCAGAAGGGTTTCTCTAGTCCAGCCACTAGAGGTAAGCAAAATGAGGCCTGAAAAGGAAAAGCAACTTGTCCAAAGCTACCCAACAAGTTAGAGTCACAGCTGGCATACAACTAGTTAGTTAATTCGCACTCCTAGGTGATTGAGGTTTGCATTACATCTGCTAGCCACTAGGTGGAGCCAGGTTGAAAACCCAAGTCTCCTAAGTCAGACCTGTAGGCTATTTCTGGTTCATTCAAAGTGGTAGCTGGGTGGCACATCGGATAGAGCTTTAGAGTAAAGGGGATCTGAGTTAACATTCAGCCTCAGACACTTACTAACTGTATGACCCTGGGCAAGTCACTTAACCCTGTGGGTCTCAGTTTCCTCATCTGTAAAACGAACTGGAGAAGAAAATGGAAGACCATTCCAGTATCTTTGCCAGCTAACCACCAGGTGAAGCCAAGTTAAAAACCTAAGTCTCCCGAGTCAGATCAGTAGTCTGTTACAGTGGACTACTGTAAAAATTCAGATTTTTCATGAGTGTTAATAGAACCTCTTGAGTGGTAAGGGCTTCTTTACTATTGACACTTGGTATGCCAACAAACCTCATCATTCCTGAGTATTCTTATTCATGCACAATGGTAGTCTCCAGTAGCTACCCTACAATGGACTAGCATAAGAATGACTAACACAAGGCTAACCCTGGTGTTGTCACATCAATATAATCAACTTTGCATTTTTCAGTGACTGACACTTCTGTTTTGTGGATGATGAAGGCTCATATTTTATCTCCTCCTTTCTGCTGCTCACTTTTTGGTCATTTTGCTTCTTATTAGCACTTTCATCAGAAGATGTTGGAGAATGAAGGTGAAAATTAGATTAGCCAGTTTAGCTGCTATTTAGCAGTCCTGGGAAAAGATTGGTTGACAAGGAGGTTGGAGCTTTTAGCTATTGAAATCTGTGGATTTCAATTAACCTCATTCCCCACAAATAATTGAGAAATGGCTGTGAAGTAATTTCCTCTTCAATCTTCTTTGAAAAATCATGCTAAGCTTCTGATGCCATCTTATTGCTATATTGATTATAAAGTCAAAAATGCCCAGATAGTAAATTTGATGAACACACATAAATACCTTGTATATTCTATATACCACCAAATGTGTAAAAGCACAATTATAAAATTCACTGAGCTTGGTTCTGCTGTTACCAGCCAGCAGGGGACAAACACAATTAGGAGTGTGAATGTTTTCCCCAGGCCTGCCCTCGTTATTACTCTCTTCAGAGAGAATTATACAGAGAGTAATTGGCCACATTTCTTTTGTGTGACACTTGCATGAAAGTTTTGTTATTTAAGATCTTCTACTTTCTGGACCCATACTCCCTGTTCAGCTATGAATCCCATTCAATTTTGGACTCCTTGCTACCCCAAATTCAATGTGAGATGTTTTCAGAAATTATAATTATGAAACTATAACTCAATCAATCCCTTATTCAAGAAGTCCTATATGAATAGAACAATCAGAAATCTTAAATAGCAAAAAAATTTAATACAGAATAGCAAAGTTAATTTCAAAGAGAAAAACAAAATGAGTAATACAATCATTCTCAGTTTCCCTGTTCCTAAAACAAGGGCTACAATCTTCCATATATTTCCACACTAGTGAGAAATGGAATAGTACTCCAAAAGCTCATATCCCTAGATAAGTCAGGGTTACATCACATCTACAACATATTTCATGGCTCTTTCTCTCATCCAATGATATTTTTTTTAGACTTGAAATGACTCTGAGGCTTGCCTTTGTCATTGCTATTCTATCCCAGCTCTTCTGCCTCCAATTTTTTATAACAACAGTCCTACTGGCCCAGAAGAAGAGAATGTCTTCTCCCAGATAATGCACCCCAGGTATGAGCCAACACAAACCAGTTTATTCCTTTGTCATTGTTAGGACATATGGGACAGATATTGAAAGCTCATTATGCTCCTATTCCAAAGTAGAAATCTGGAGACAATCTCATTATCAAAGCTTATTTGACTCATGTTGAGTGTTTCCACAAAATAGATCAACAACTTCACTTCTAGAAAGGCACTCAATATACAAAGCATGCCAGGTGTAGGGTAGCTATTTCTATAATCCAACATGAAAAAATGCTTAAAACCTAGAAGATTCATAAGCAAAAATTGCAAATACTGGGGGCAGCTAGTGGATAGAGTACCAGCCCTAGAGTCAGGAGGATCTGAGTTCAAATCCGGCCTCAGACACTTACAGGTACTAACTGTGTGATCCTGGACAAGTCACTTAACCCCAATTGCCTCACCAAAAAGAAAAAAAAATGGAAATACTTAAAACATAATATAGTTACACAACTCCTATTATACTTTTCCAGGAGGTAGATACTTAAAACATTAAAATATAAAACAACTTGTGGGACTGTTATGCAGAGATAGCACCTTCATATCAGCTCTGAATAGTATAAAAAATTCATTCAAGTTTCACACCTTCTGACAAGAAAAGGCATAGCTTGGGATCATCCTCCAAGCAGAGAATACAAGAGTAGCTATAAGGAGCCATGTACGAGCAGCCATCATAACTGCTCCCTGGCCAAATCTCCCATCCCTAACCACTGCTATTCAGTCTCTTTTCTTCATCTTCTTGGTCCCTATCTCTTTCCTACCTTTCCATTGTTCCTTCTGGAATTCTCATTCTATTGTTAACAAACTATCCTTTGTATTCAACCTGTATCCTACACTAAACTGTCTTTGAACCTAGAGTGAGAAACTTAATAAGGAGATGAGCCAGTAGTAGATATGATAGAAGTTAGTGCAATTGTCCTTGAATGTACTTGGTACATGCTTCTTATATTCCACATTGCTATATATAAATAGGTACTAGATGATAGATAGATAACTGCATTTGAATATGGTTTTCTTTGTAATCCATTATATTTTACTTTATTAGTTTAAAATATTTTTGTGAGAAGGGGTCTACAGGATTCACCAGACTGCCTGGTGTCTATGAGTCTATGAGACAAAAACGGTTAAGAACTCCCGATATAGAAGGCATTTCATCTGAGGCGCCATCTCTCTCTATGAAAGAAATTTCCTTTTGAAGGTGGTGGTGAGAAAAAAAGTTCATTCCAAGCATAGAAGATAAGCAGGATAAAGATATGGATTTGAGAGATGAAGTTTTATTTATGAGGGACAATAATAAGTCTAATTTGGCTGTACCATAATGTTAATGAAGGGCAATAATGTGTAATAAGTCTAGAAAGGTAAATTGCAGCCAATTGGCTTTAAATGACAAACGGAGGCATTGGCACTTGATTATACATAGTCTAGTACTCTCATTATTTTAGGGTTAAGATTAATGCCTCTAACCACAACATCACCACCACCCCCAAGTTTATAATCTGCCTCTTGAGAGCAGGGACCATGTCTTTTTTGTTGTCTCTCTTAACACACCTAGCACAAAACTGGGTACATAATAAATGCTCCATAACTCCTTGTGTAGTTGAATTGTAGTCCAAATATGCAACACTACAGCATCATTGCCTCTCCACTCTCCATCTACTACTTTGACTCCATCATCTACTGTTGCCTTCCCAGTGGCCCTTCTCCCACAACATCATCTATGCCCCCAAGCTCTTTCACCACTATCACCTCCATTTGGCCGCTAACTACTGTTCTTCTACTTTGCTCGTGCCTACCCAGCCTCTCTATACCAACCCCCCTTCACAAAGATGAGACTAAAGGGCTGTATTAAGTTAAAGACATGTGAAAATGATATGAGAGATTAACAAAAAATCCATCCTTAGTCTAGAAATTTTCCTATTAAGAACAATGAGAAAAACATGAGAAAAATTAAGGAGTGTAAGTAAAAAAGGACTTATGAAGTTGGGGTAATAGAAGAGATTTTAGAGACAGTTCTTTGCCTTTAAAACTTGAAGTGTTAACAGTAATGACTACTTATTAAAAGGCCTTTTAAAAAATCTTTATCTACCTTTTAAGCAAATCTCTCAGAAAAAAATATCAACTTCATAATTCACCCTAATGTTATAGCTTTAATAATTTGCAAATCTAGAGATCTGACTAGAGAAAGAGGTGAATAAAATAAAAGTACCCTAATCACTCTAACTATAGAAGTTGCCTTACGTTTGATTCTGCATGTAGAGATATGGTTTTCCCAAACAATAACACTGAGTCAATGGACTATACCAGTGGGTTCTAATTTTTTAGAATTAAGGAGACTCTTTATGAGGGCAAAAAGTTTTTAGATCCCTCAAATTAAAAACTGTGAATTCAGCAACACTTTTAAAATTTTATTTATTTGCTTATTTTAATTTATGAATAAAACAAGCATTTCCATAACATGGTATAATAAAAAAAGATAATTGCACATGAAACTGCAACTCTGCTATGTGCAACTTGCTAGCCCTTTTAAATATATAATGAAGTTTTTTCTTTTTTTTTCTTTTTTTCCTTTTTTTGCTCACCTCCCTTCCACCCTAGAGATGGCTACCATTAGATACAAATATGTGTGTGTGGATGTGTGTGTGTGTGTGTGTGGATGTATGTATACATATATATGTAAAGCCATTCTATACATATTTCTATTTATAGGTTCTTTCTCTTGGTGCAGCTAGCACCATCCTTCATATGTCCTTTGTAGTTATTTTGGGTATTTATAATAGTCAAAATGACTTAGTCACTCAAAGTTGTTCTTAAAACAATATTGCCATTACTGTATACAACAGTACTGCATCTCTACAATTTCCAGTTCTTTGCCACCACAAAGAGAACCACCATAAATATTTCATAACATATAGGTTCTTTTTCTTTTTTTTCTAATCATTTTTTTGGAAATAGACCTAATGGTGGTATTGCTGGGTCAAAGGGTATAGGCAATTTCATAACTCTTTGGTAATAATGCAAGATCACTCTCCAAAATGGTTGGATCATTTCACAATTCCACCAACAATGAAACAGTGTACCAATTCTTCCACATCTCCTCCAACATTTGTTGTTTTCCTTTTCAATCATTTTAGCCAATCTGATATATATAAAATGATGTTTCAAGGTTGTTTTAATTTCTATTTCTCTAATTAATAATGATTTAGACCATTTTTTCACGTGACTATAAATTGCTTTGAAAAACTGTAATGCCTAATTGTGGTTGTTCAGTCATTCAGTTCTGTCCAACTCCACATGACAACATGGATTTTTGTCCATGGAGTTTTCTTAGCATACATACTAGAGTGGTTTGCCATTTCCTTCTCCAGTGAGTTCCCATTTTACCGATAAGGAACTGAGGCAAATAGGGGTTAAGGGACTTGTCCAGAGTCACACAGCTAGTAAGTGTCTGAGGCCAGATTTGAACTCAAGTTTTCCTGACTTCAGGCCCAGTAGTCTATCCACTGCACCACCTAGTTGCCCCTTATTGCAAGACATATTAGTAAATCTACCTATATGACAAATCAAGTCAAGAAGCATTTATTAAGAACCTACTATGTGCCAGGCACTGTGCTAAGTGCTAATAATAACAAAGAAAGGCAAAAATAGTCCTTGCTCTCACAGAGTTCATATTCTAATTGCAGTGATGATGTGTAAACAATTCTGTTCAAACAAGATACAAACAGGATAAATTGGAGGTAATAGTAGAGAGAAGGGACCAGGGAAAGGCTTCCTGCAGAAAGTGGGATTTTAGCTTAGACTTGAAGGAAGCCAGGGAAGCCAAAAGGCAAATATGAGGAGAGAGAGCATTCCAGGCATGGGAGACAGCCAGAGAAAATGCCCAGGAGCTAGAGTACCATGTGCCAGGAACAGCCAAGAGGCAAGTACCACTGCGTCATAAAGTAATATGTGAAGGGCGGGAAGGTGAAAAGACTGGAAGGGTGGAAAGGGACTAGCTAGATTATGAAGGACTTTAAATGAGAAACAGAGGATTTTTATGGAAGTAATATGCAGCCACTGACATTTATTGAGTGACGTGGTCAGACCTGTGCATTAGGAAAATCACTTAGACAAATAAGTAATGAAGGGACTGGAGTGGGTAGAGACTTGAGGCAGGGAGAGCAATCAGCAAGATATTGCAATAATCTGGGAACATTAAGGGGGCCAGTGTCATTGGATCACAGAATAAATAGAGAGAAATAAGATGTAAGAAGGCTGGAAAGGTAGGAAGGGGTTAGATTATTAAGGACTTTAGAAACCAAACAGAGGGTTTTATATGTGATTCCACGTGTAATAAGGAGACACTGAAGTTTATTGAATGGGGTGGGGGGGAGACAAAAGGGTAACAGAGACTCATACGTTAGTAATGACACTTTGATAGCTGAGTGGAGGATAAACTGGACTGGGGAGAAACTTGAGGCAGAGGGACCAAATTAAAGCATATTTGTATGTTTCTTATGTTTAGTCAATGAATAAAAAGCCTGGTGCTATTCTGCAGCTTTCAGACAAAGGAGATGTGGTTGAAGTAATGACCATTTCACTTTCCACAAACAGCTTCCTTGGGGTTTTAGATCTCCATTCAACAGAGTCCTGAAAATCCATTTTTACAAACACATGCTCTGGCTAAAGTGATAAGGTATTTCATAGATTCATCAGACACTTTTGGCAATGCAGATTAGGCATGTAACCAGAAGTCAGTCAGATACTTTTATGTGAAGATGATTTTTAAATAATTGACTCCTATTTGTCACAAAGGAAAGATCCGAAGATTAAACTAGTTCTATGCTTACATAGCACACAAGTAGGAGCAAACAGTGGAAAGCTATAGAGAAATAGAAATTTTGAAATTATTTTTTGGTAATTTCATTTTTGTTTTCAGTTCCAAAATCTCTCCCTCCCTCCACTCCTTCCACCACCCATTGAGAAGGCAAGAAATATGATACCCATTGTTTTCATATGAAGTCATGAAAAACACATGTTCTAGGAAGAAAAGAAAAATAAAGAATGCACTCACAGTTCATCAGTTCTCTCTCTGGAAGTGGATAGCATTTTTCATCACAAGTTCTTTGGAATTTTAGTGGATCATTGTATTGATCAGAGTTGCTAAGTCTTTCACAGTTGAGTATGTTTACAATATTACTGTTACTATATATGTTGTTCTCCTGGTTCTGCTCATTTCATATTGCATCAATTCATACAAGTCTTCCCTCATTTTTCTGAAGCTATTCCCTTTATCATTTCTTACAGCAAATATTCCATCACATTCATATACCATAGCTTGTCCAGCCATCCCCTCATTTTCCAATTCTTTGCCACCACAGAAAGATCTGTTATAAATATTTTTGTACATATGGGTTGTGGTAGATGAGAGATGAAATGACTGAGGAAACAAAGGTTCAATCTCCCAAGTATATCAACTTATCAAGCAATGCATGCCAATTGCCTAACAAATCAGAACAAATTCCCTTCCTCAGCTTAGGGTCAGACCCTGAATACAGGGTGAGACAGATTTTTATACGTTGAAAACAACTAAGCAAATAAAGCCAATTAATTTAAAGAGAACAATACGACATTAGATAATCTGATTTCTAATTAGTTGAATGATTAAGGTCTTTTCAAATTGGGAAGGGAAAGCAAACAGTAAAATCCCTTGAATTCAGAAAAACAAGTGTCCCTCTCTCCCCTCTCCAAGTGTCTGTAAATAATAAAAGGAACATGGAAACAATAACTGATTGATCAGCACAGGGCCAGTTTTATGAAAAGACATGTGGATTGCTTGAGATATACAATTGTGAGAAAACTCCTTGCATTAATCTTTGGATCTGAGTTTTTGGTCAGCATAACTGAGGTCCTTGGTTAAGGGTCTTTAAGCTTCAGGTAGAGGTAGTCCAGTTTCCCAGCCATACAGGGCTAGTTTCAAACAATAAAATAAGGTTTTCTCTCAATTCCCACAATTGAATAAAGTTTTCTCATAAGACAAAAATTGGACTAGACCCATAATTGAATAGAAAGAGAACTAAACTAACTCCAGAATTGAGTCACAAGATAGAGTCAAGAGTGGTTCACTCAATTTCCACAATTAACCACTTGCTGTTCTAATCCCTTTAATTCCCTCAATCTCCACCCCCTTTTGATTTATTACTTATCTGTATAATAGGCTACATTCTCAGGGCAGCTCTGAAGGGGGCTCTGGTTCCAAATCACTTCTTATAAGGTTCCTAGATTAAAATCTGCTATTAACAAGACTTAATACTGTTTAGAATAATCTCTTAAATTTGGTTCTCCAAACCTGAAACTTTAGAAAATTTCAGCTATTTATATACTACTCACTATTTCTAACTTTAACTAAACACTATACCTGATATAAGAATCTTTAAAACATTCATGGAGGTCTAACTTGTAAAATCAATGCTTCTGTCTCTTAATATGATCAAACAAATACTTTAAAAATGGGGAAATAATTTCATTTTCTTTACAATTATTAATAAAATTTTATATGTAAAATCCTTAATCCAATTTTGAGGATTTATTACTAAAATATACTCAATACACTAGTATCTAGTATGGAAAGCCTGAATTTCCATACTAGATACATTTGGAAGTCAATCGTGTACATATGTATATAGGTCTTAGAGAAAATAGCCTAATCTTGTTGCTTTCTCAAATTTTACTATTCCGTTTACCTAGAAAACCTTTCATTATATCTTTGTCTTATTAATTTATCTAATCCCCTCATTTAAAGGATATCATCCCCATTTTATAATTTGACCACAAATACAGCTTAAAATTGTAAGATTTTTTCATACTTGCATCCTATTATAGTAACAGAGATGTTCCAGTACCGATCTATTAATTAATAGATTCCACATAGTATTTATGAGACTTCTACTGCTTACCTGCCCTGATTTTAGAAATTTGCTATGAAAGGAAAAGGAAAGACATAGGTACAGCAATGTCAAGACTGGTCCTCTCAAGGGCACAGACTGACTTGATAAATACTAGAACAGGGGACAAACTCCCTTAGCTGTATTTGATTTCAGGCATGAATCATGTCTACCAGCTAATGAGGTAGTACCAGGGTATCAAAAGCAAGGCTTAGGATTTACCAGGTAGGGAAATTTCCTGTTCAGAAAGAAAATAACACAATGGGGAAAATGAGTCAAGAGGCTCCACTTTTAGCAATTCTCAGACTGCAGCACATGTCATTTTCTATTATTGGCTTTGTGTCTAAGGATTTTGACTACTTTTAAGGAAACATTTCATAACAACTAAATCTGTCCAAAAGTGGAATGGGCTAGCTTGAAAAACAAATGAGCTACTCCAGACATGTGTTCGAGCCAGCTCCAATCAAATCTTGAGAGCCAATTGTTAAATTTTCAGTATTAGTATTTATACTTCAGAAATTGGTAAGCACTACAAACCAGGGCTTGATTTATTGTTTTACTGATTAGCTGACTTAATAAAGTGATGGAGAAAATGTTAATAATACCGTGTAGAATTAAAAGTGTTTGGTATAATTTTTTTTCCCAACAGTTGGTTGTTAAATATTTACTAGCCTTCAAGTGGAGATTAGATGACCATGTCTTGAGTCTGTCATAAAGGAGATTTTTGGCCAGGTACCGGTTCAATTAAATAGAGTTTAAAGTCCTTTCCACCTATCTCTTAGATTCTATGATTCTTTGACCATATAAAACAAAAACTCATTATTCATGCTGCCTAGTTTGTTGCGTGGCATTCTTGAGGCTATCCTTTCAACCCACTTGCATAGGTTGGTTCACCTAGAGGAAAACTAATGCAGGATCAAGGTATAGTGTGGGTCTGCACTCCTAAAACTATAGCTTAGAAGCCCTAACTGGTAGGGCTCCCATAGTCAACCAGAGGACACAATTATTTCAAAGAAAAGACATCTACTAGAATGGCATAGTAAAAATACTAGACACAAAATATTTCTCATGATCCTGGTGTGGACTCTCAAATATATACAGCATCAGTGGGAAGAATAGACATACAAAGAGTTTAGTTGCAGAAAGACACAGGGAATACATGATCAAGGGCATCATTGTAGGACTCCCTAATTCTTCCTTATTATGAAGTCTTAGCTCTGCTCTCCATTGGGGGCCTGGTGTCCTTCCTAGGCATAATGCCTCACTAAGCTCCCTGAGCTTGCTCCCTGCCAGAAGCATCATCTCAGCATAGTACTGCACTCTATTGTTTTATTTTCTTCAGGATAGTGTCTCCTACTAAACAACATGATACATGGTAAGATCCCCATCCTTGCCCCACCCTACCCCATGCACTCTGGAAGAAGAATAAAGAAAAAGATGAATGATTCCTTCTCAAGAGGTGGAGCTTTCCCCCATAGTTGGCTCTCTTCCTAAATGCCAAAGATGACTCCTTTCTCAGAGCTGACTTCTTACGTCCACCAACTGGGTGTGAATGATCCTCCAGCCAGGCAACAGTTAGCCCTTTAAATTCCATCAAGTTGATTGAGGAACTTATTAACACCTCCTAAAGAAATGAAGAAGTATAAAAAGCACTTCTTTCTACTTCCTTTACACAAATTCATCCAAGTCTAAAAAGGGCAAATCTCTTATAAGGTACAAATGAACCTGTGGGTTCCACACCATTTTCAGTCTTTGAATAGGTTACTCAAGAAGGTGAGTCCTTCGAAGTTTCATGCCCTTTGTAAATTTGAATGTAAATATTCAAAGTCTGGAAGAGATAAAATCATAATATGTCATTATTTCTATTACCTACCTGTAGAACTTGTAATTTCATCAAGTGGATTGAGGGAAATGTGGGGGTGGGGAGTGGAATTACTTGATCATGTGTTGCCCTTGGAAGCTAAATAAAATTCCAAATGACAGTGTTTGCTACTTATAAAGATTTGGCAAACCTTTGTAACAGCCTCATTGTCCTCTAGACAGCTATAGCCCACAGGTTAGGAACCACTGGACAACAGTTTGCTAAGGAACGACTTGAGATCATAAGATTACGAGATCAAAGACTACAGGTGGAAGGGACCTCAGAGCCCATATAAAGCAACCCCTGCAATTTACAGATGAGAAAACTGAACCCAAAGGAGGTTAAATGACTTCCCTTAGGTCACACAGATACTGAGTATTAACCTAGCTCTACTATTGGTAGGAAATGATAGTTTTGAGGACAAAATACTTAAACTGCTGTTTTTCTCTAAGAGAAAAATTAACACTAATTACCTTGCATTGGTATCATGTGTATCAATTACATGATGCAAGTTGGTTATACTGGAACCCTTTGCTCGAAAGGTCATGAAGATAAAGATAACTAGAGTGAATGATAGATTTTTCCAAAAACTGATCCTAACTCCATAAGAATTCTACCAATCCTTGTACTTAGCCTTACATAGTACTTCATCTGGGCTCCTGCTCTGGCTCCCGCTTTCATTGGCAGGTTCTTATCTCCAGAGGGCAAGATTCAGATGATAACTTTGAGGAGTTGTGGTTTCTAATACCATTCTTTACAAATCCTGTCAAATGTGCTCTCCCCAACACTGATCAACCAGTTGATACCAACTAGCTTTTACAAAGGGTTATTTACTTAGAATTTATAGCAAGGACAGAAGTTACAAAAACATTCCACCAAACTGGGAATGCAATCTCTCCTCTGCATGCACTTTGTCCCTGCTGAGACCTGGGAACAGTGGGCTCAAACTTTAAGTGTAAAGATAGTGAGGCACACATTTAATGAGCATGCAGCATCAAGGGGTCCCTCATGACCCCTGGCCCTTCCTTCACAGAGTCTCCACCAGGTTCTCTTAGGGCACGATATTGTGATGGGTAAATCACTCCCTTGCTCAGTGGGGCTGGCCCCTAGGACTTTGTCTCAGTGGATAGGGCAATCCACTATTCGACTGCATCAAGCAGGTTGCACAGTTGCTAGTCCCTCTTTGGATAAGAAGCTGCTGCTCTCAGCTCCAGTGGTCTCTACTACTGACTCTGGTCGTTAAGGAGACCACTAAACACTCTTCTTCCACTTCAAAACTTAGTAGGTCACAAGCTGGTCAATTTCATGTCTAGATCTTTGTCCACCAAAGATCAGGGAAAAAATAAATACAAAAGAAATAGAGGTGCTATATGTGATGGACACACGGTGACTGAGAGGTAGACACCTGGCAGTCCACAGCAATCTTCAGTCGAAAGGGAAAAGCTCAAGAGATTATCTACTTGATCTTTTATATGCACACTCAGTGCCAGCTCAGCTTCTCATGCTTCATCAGACTTTGCAGTTCCTTAGTCTCCCAAAAGACTCTGCATCACTCCACAGTACCAGCCCCTCATTTATTCAGACCAGAATGAAGTTCACCAACCCTGCATGTCAGATTTAAACTAGGTAGAGACTTGAGAATGTTCTGAAGTAAGGAAAGAGCCACTGCATCTTACATGCCCTGAATATCAGCTGAGCATACCCAAAGTGGGGAGAAATATGTGATCCAAGCTGGGAGGGGGTGGGCCAGAGGATTGCTCAATTTATGACCTACTCATAATTGATGCATTCAGAGGTATCTTAGCTCCATGTCACCTAAAATAGGTGCATTTTGTGAGAGACTCTAGCTCCCTTTGTCTATCTCAATATAAAGCCACACATCCCTAATAGCTATAGAAGTTAAACTATTTCTGGACAGAGCTGACATCCTGGAAGTATCCCTGAGTCATGCAAAGACAGGAACACTGAAGGGTGACAATGTGGCAGTGTGCCCATCTAACTGTACCCTTCCTGAATCAGTGAGTCTACAAACTACGAGTTTGTATTCTTCAAATTAACCATGTGGCAAGATCAACTGAGTTTGAAGCTTTCTTTTTGTCCTTTAAAATCTTAGACCAAACTAGCACATTATAGTAACATGGCCTTTACAAATACACACATGTGAATGTGTATACCATTGCTTCCATACACTCTTCCATTTATTTTGATTGACTCTCAAAAGATGTGCTAATGCTATAAGTAGTTTTATGATGATTAACCATGCATTTAACTCTGCTTCTATTTCTCTCTCTGTCTTTGTCTGTCTCTGTCTCTATCTCATTTTGTCTCTTTCTCTGACTTAGTGTCTTTCTGTTTCTCTCCCCCACTATCTCCCTCTCTCTCATAGCTTTAGCTCCTTTAGTTAAAAAGGAAGGTCTTAAACCACCCAGTTATCAGACAAGAAAAGTAGTTTTCTCTCCAAAAAGAGGCATTAGGTCCCAGGGGTTAAGCTTTTTTAGGGACACACACCAACCAGCAAGTTAATTAGAGTCCATAGGTATTTACTTAATCTGTCTTCAAATTCATCTTTTTCTGCTAGCATCTCTATTCAAAGCTTCCATCTTACTTAGAGTCACTTTGAAATTACTGCAGGAAATGGTCTGCTTTCTAACAAACCATAAAGTGTTGTGGCACTGGAGCCTCATTCACCCCTTTCCTCGCCTGTGAAGGACCACTAGATTTTCTAATGCAAATGAACTTCTGAGGGCCACAGAAACAAAAAGGTTTAGATGGAGGTACTGTGAGTCTATCTTCACTGTAAACCCTTCCTTCAAAATTCTCACTTTTTATATTTCTCATCCTTTACCTCCTCCCTTGCTTTGTTAGCAATCATTGCCAGAAAGACTTGGGATGCTGAAAGTGTGGCAACTGATCAGACTTTTGCCCAGAGGTAACAGGATAGGAGAAATTATGAACTTGACATTGAGAAGAGCTCTAGAAGAATTCCTAGATGAAATCTGAGTTGAGCCACACAGGAATATGGGGCCAGATTGAGGGCAGAAATGATTTGAGTGGTGTGCCTTACCCTCCAGTGTCCTTCCCTCTTTGAGGCTCCATGACCCTTTACTCTTATTGGTTTGCTCTTGAGGATAATGGAGGTCACAGAAGTGCCGATGGAAGCAGACCAGCATGAAGACGGTTAGTGATCCGTACACACACTGAATTTCCAACACGTTCCTCTTCCACTTCCCTACCCTTAGTGAGAGAGTAGCCCACCATGAATTATTCAAGTATCTGCTTCCTGGATCCTTCTCTCCCAATGAGGAAGAAGACAAAGACAGAGCAAAATAAGTAATTTGTGTCTCTTGGGCTGAAGCTAGACAAAAAAAAAAAAAAAAGTGCCATGGTTTATCTTGTATTTTCTGACTGTCCTCCTTTGCACTCATGTGTTTTCACTCATTTGATAAAAAGTAAAATAGTAGCCACCAAAATTCTGCCAGGGACATTGTGCTTATATTCTGGCATGGGGAGATCAGGAAGAGCTTACTTTTAAGAAGATAGGAGACATCATTCTTTATCAGCATTAGTCAAGGTGGAGATAGAGAAGGCCCTCTGATGTTTCCTCATAGGAGAAGGAGAAATAGTGTATGTTGCGATCATCCCCTAGACCAGGGGTGGGGAACCTGTGGCCTTGAGGCCTCATGTGGTCCTCTAGGTCCTCAAGTGTGGCTCTTTGACTGAATTCAAACTTTGTGATTCAAACGGCTGCACTTGAGGACCTAGAAGGCCACATGTGTCCTTGAGGCCACAGGTTCCCCACCCCTGCTCTATACCAATGGTTTTCAGTACTTTATTACACATCCATAAAAAAAAATGTGGACACATATCTAATAATGCATATTTACTTATTTATGAAGTATATATTTTTGTCTAGACTAATAATTACATATATTATAAAATACATAAAACAGAAATTTAAAAAGAATAAGATAAAGATAAAATATTTACTCTTAGAGTCAATAGTGAATCACTAAATTTTTTTGAATAATGGAGTGACTGTTATGCAAATTGTATTTTATTTTGCTTTTTTCAATGAACAAGCATTTATCTTTCTCCTTCCTACCTTCTCACTCCCACTAGAAAAAAGAAAAACAAAACAAATTCTCACATTGGTCATGCCAAAAATATATATTTATATCCCATTCTGTGTCTTCAATTTGTCACTTTATTGTCAAGAGGTGGGTAACATATCCTCTGCAATCATGGCTGGTCATTACACTCGTCAGAGCCTCAAGTCTTTTATACAGTTCTTTGTCCTCACAATATTGTTGTTATGGTATAAATTGTTCTCCTGGTCCTGCTCTGTGATGAGATCATTATCTACAAGGGTTTCCCCCTTCCCCTAATAGAATCTAACTAATAAATAAAATTAGGAGCTTATTTTTGAAAAAAAAAGTGATAACAATTAGCTAATTTGATTTGAAACAGGAAAATACAGTTACCAGTATCAATAAATTTAAGAGAATTAATAATCAACAGAGAAGAAACAAACAAAATTATTAGACACTATTTTGCCAAATTATGGCAATAAAAATGACAACTTAAAAGAAATGGATGAATATTTGTGAAAATATATATAAACAATAATCAGATTAATAGAAAAAGAAATAGAAATTTAAATAACCAATTCTCAGAAAAGAAATTGAACAAGTCATAAATGAAATCCTATATGGAAAAAAAGATATGTTTATTTAAAAATCTATTAAATATTCAAAGAACAATTAATTCCAATATCATATGAATCATTTGCAAAAATAGAAGATAAGATCTTACAAATTCCTCCTTGAAACAAGTATAGTCGTGAACCTTACACAGTAGAAAAAAAAAGAAACAATTTGTTAGTCATGTGAAGAATAGCTTAGAGTGGGAAGAATTTTTTAAGGTGGGGAGACCAATTAGGAGGTTATTATAATCAGGAAGGAAACAGTAAGGGCTGGAATAAGGTTGATATCTATGCGACTGGAGAAAAGGTGATGGATGCAAAAGATGTTGTTGAGGAAGAATCAACAAATCTTGGCATCTTATTTGATATGTGAGGTTAAGTTGGGGGGAGAGAGAGAGAGAAATCAAATATGGCACCATAGTTGTGATCTGGGTGGTTGGAAGAACAGTGGTGCCCTTAAAATAGAAAAGTTCAGAATAAGGATGAATTTGAGGGGAAGGATAATATAATGAGATAAGTAATGCAGATTTTAACTTATCTATACTCACTCATTCAACTCACTCTATCCCACCAAAAACAAAATGTCAGGATTCTTATTTACAGGCCAGTCTGAAAGGGCAGAACCTGTAGAAAAGAACCTGACACAGCCAGGAGGTAATTTGGGAAACAGAGTATATATACAGTAGGGGCTGGGGGAATGTTGCCTATGCAATCTTGGTGTGAATATGTGGGTCCTCATTAAGTTGTAACTCCCTTGAAGAGACCTATGTTTGGAAGGTTGGAAGCTTGCATAGCCAAGAGTCAAGCAGAAAAACAAGGTACATTGGGTAATCCTAAAGGAAGGGGCTGTGGAATTATGATAGAGACAAACTCTGAGATTGGTGATTATGGAGAGGGTATGATGGAACCCATCTTCCAACCTATGATTGGTTACTCCTTATATTCATGCCATGACTCATTGGAGGTATAGCTCCACTCCCTACCACTTTGAAATCACCATTCCAGACTAGGGAAAGAAAACTATGAAGAAAAAGCCTGGGAGAGAGTGCAGAAAGGAGGTGGGAAGCAATGGTAAGGTGACTCCTTGGCTACTAAATACATTGAGGCAAGTTGGTTTTATTTTACTGTGGCAAGATGAGAGTTTTCCAGGAACCAAACATGCAGTTCTCTATCAGATCTCACAAGTGAAGATATATGTATTATTACAACCCCAGAATCCTCATTAGTATCCATGAATTCTATCACAAGGAAGAGCTCTACATATGCAAATGTGGCTGTCAAGAAATCTTCTAGGCTTTTGATGCACCCTAACAGATAGATAGTTACCAAGTATGTGTGTGGGCATGTGTGTGTGTGTGTGTGTATGTGTGTGTGTGTGTGAGAGAGAGAGAGACAGAGACAGACAAACAGACACAGATACAGAGAGCAACAGAGAGACCAAGAGAGATAGAAAGAGAAAGTAAGAGACAGAGACATAAAGAGGCAGAGAGGTGAGGAGCAGACAGATAAACAGAAACTTATACATAAGATCTTTCCACTCCACTACAAAATTACTACCTCCTCTATCTTTCATCCCTTGGTCAAAATTTATAAGAGAAGAATTAGGAAACCTGGGACCTTGCATTGCTAATAATAATTTTGCATCACACCCAAGTGTCTCTTTGTACTGTTTAATGACTAGTACAAGATCTCTAAACTTTTTTGATCCACAACTGTATCAATATAATTGCTTCAGAGCCTAGCCAAGAGAGCAGGTCTTGAAAGCTCTGTAGCCACAAAGAAGAGAATTATGTCTTTCTGAAAGAGCTCGGTGTTGTCTTAGTAGCCCAGAAGAAGTGATTCCCAGGTGTAGTTACCAGTCCAGAAGTGGTTCCACCAGAAGAAGCATGGCCCTGCTCATCAGTCTACGGTTGGTCATATTGTTCTGGAAGAGGAACATATCAAAGAAGGAAGAAGGAAGATATCAAAGCCCAAAGTCAACAGTTGTGAATTACCCTGGATGGGTCTGTTCTCCTGTGGTTTTGTAAGTTTGTATCCCCCGTATGCCAAAGGCACTATGTGCATTGGTAGGAAAATGTGTGACGGGTTTATAGGTAGAATAATATGTTCTAATTATTCTTACTTTGCCTTCTGTTTAGTAAATGTTTCTGATTAAGAGTTAATGGTGGGCAGCTAGGTGATGCAGTGGATAGAGCTCCAGCCTCGGAATCAGGAGGACTTGAGTTCAAATAGAGCCTCAGACACTTGACACTTACTAGCTGTGTGACCCTGGGCAAGTCACTTAACCCCATTGCCTAGCAAAGGGAAAAAAAAGTTAATACTGTCTTCTTGACTTATTGTTTCAATGGGAAATATACCAGTGGGGACATCCAGCTGTGAGAAGTAGGAGTGAATTCCTCCCACCCAGGTTACCCCAGGAACCTGCAAATAAGTTATAGTAGTGCGACCGCCTCTCTGAGAAACCTTGATTTGTCAGTATCAGTACAACTTGAGGTGAGCAATCCAACCCAAGAAGAGATGGAGAAATAGGTTTCACATTCAAGGCTTTCATGTGCTACAATAGAATTTTTTTCAGCACATTATTACACTTCAAAAACATAAGTTGATGTTAGTCATTGTTGTCCTTTGGCAATAAATGAGCATGAACCTTGAGATTTTTCAAAAAATAATTTTCAGCACCTAAAATATTGCTCATGCACAGACACAAAGTCAGGATCATTTCCATAATATAGATCTTCAATAACTTGTTTCTGGAGATCATAGCTTCCAAGAGGTTCAATTTTATCTTTGCAGTTTTTAACTTGATTAACTTTTCTATTCATATCTTTCAGGTTGCTTTCATCCATACATAGTATACAATCAAAGATAAGGAAATCTTTGGTTCCTGGCAATATGATTCATGATAATGCCACATTTCTTCATGAAAATCTCCCCTTGATAATCAGATTTTCCTATTTTACATGTAGATGTTGTTGTACCGTCTATCCCTTATTTGCCTGAAATATTTTGATCAGTTACAAGTTTCCTAAAAACTTCTTCTGCTATAGGTAAATGACAAGTATTACCCAAACAAGTGAACAGTATAGACTTGGTTTCCAAGGTAATTTTTCATTCCTACTACAGGACTTCCTGTGTCCCAGACTCTACATTAGAAAGTTTTAAAGGATGAGATTAAAATGAAATAACATTTTGAAAATAATATCTTTGAGTGAATAAGTTGTTTTGACTATTATAAACACCCGGATTAACTATAAAGGACATATAAAGAAAGATGCCATATGAATCCAGAGAAAGAACTGATAAATAGACATATGGATAGAATAATTATATATATATATATATATATATATATATGTGTGTGTGTGTGTGTGTGTGTACACATATATACACATATACCTATTTATACATACATACATATATACACACACACATATACATATATGTGTAAAACCCACTTCTATGGTGGGGGAAGGTAGGGGAGAATAAAATGAAAAAAAGAAATTTTAAAAAATAATATCTTTTAATAAGAGTACTAAAAACATTTTTACTCTCACTAAAATACTATTAACAATGATTCCTTATCATTGACAATCTGGACTTAATATTATATAATATAGCAATCTGAAAACCTGATTCCTGTTTGTTTATTTTGCTGCTAGATTTCAATGGTTGTCATAGATGAAAAAGATACCTTCCAAAGAAATCTGAGCAAGAGACATGTTTATCATTGGCTGTTATGAAATCCTGGTACTAGTTTTTCAATCTTAGCTACCAATTATGTAATGGTTTTTGTTGAAATTCAGCTAATAAATTTCTACTTTCCCTAATTTCAATCAGTTGTTCTTGCAAACTAATCAGGTGTTGCATTTGTGTGTGTGTGTGTGTGTGTGTGTGTGTGTGTGTGTTTAAAAAATAGGTTCAAAAACCACTGAAACTCTTTGGGAGATTTTTAAATAATGTTCTGTTTCTAACTTAGGAATATATGCAGATATGAGAGGTTTTTTTTTTTTTAATACAGCACATGTTTACATCATTTTCAGTAACCCAGAGAGGAGAAACTAAGTATTCAAAAGGGAGGGAGAGAGGAAAAAGGAGGCAGGGTAAGGCAATAGCATTATACATTGTAAAGAGATCATGAAAGATGAGGACCGAGAAAAGGCCATCAGATTTGGCAATTAATAAAACACTGGTAACTTAGAAGAAAACAGTTTCATTTGAGTGAGGTATCAAAGATAATGGAAAGGCTGAAAACCTAGGAGACTAGAAGTATAGTGGAAATAGGGAGGTTTGGAAGAGTGTGTTTGGAAGAGGGGAAAGATCATACAGTCAGATGTGGGATGAAGATGGTAGCCCATCCATGCTGGCTTATCCTTATGTTCTATCTGTTCTATCAAAAATGCTGTGGTCTCCTTTTCCTAATTCCAGAAAATGCTGTCCTCAGCCTACTCTTTTAATGTAGCTAGACAGCCATGCAGATGAGCAAAAGGCTATACAAATTAGTCAGATCAGAAAACAAATGAGGATCTTCAAGAGAAAAAAAGTGTTTAATAAACATTGAAATTATGAACCACAGCATTAATGCTAATCATATTTCTTTAGGAAGCTACTGTCAACAGCTGTCAGATCCAGCATTCATGTACCATTAAAAAGTTGAGGAAGAGCCAGGGAAAGTTGTGCAGACAGATTAAAAAATAAGGTAGACCTCTGGTGGCATGGCCTGATTTGGATATGTATCTGTATGCTTTTGGGTAGGAGGAGGGAGAATTATGATAATGAAGGGGATTTATTTTGTTTGTCTTTTTAAAAATTTATTATTGTTTTATTTTTAACATTCTTTTCTTTTAAAAATTTGAGTTCCAAAAAAGTTAAAAAATAAGAAAATTAAATTTTAGTTTACACTCAGGGTTCATCAGCTGGAGGTGGATAACATTTTTTCATCATGAAATTTTCATCATCATTGTATTAATCAGAGTAGCCAAATCTTTTAGAGTTGATCATCATTACAACAATGCAGCTACTGTATACCATGATCTCACATTTCTTCTCACTACATTTTGCATCAGTTCATGTAGGTCTCACCATGTTTCTTCTGAAACCACCCCCCCATTGTCATTTCTTAAAACACAATAGTATTCCATCACAATCATGTGCTACAACTAGTTCAGTAATTCTTCAATTGATGAGCATCTCTAGATTTCCAATTCTTTATCAGAGATAAATATTTTTGTACATATAAGTCCTTTTCTTTTTTCTTTGATCTCTTTGAAGTACAGATCTAGTAGTAGTATTATTAGGTCAAAGAGCAAACCCAGGATTTCTGGCACCAAGACGAAGGAATGAGGAAACAACCCTCCCAAATTCCCCTCTAAACAAATATAAAACCACCTCAGAATTGACCTAGGAGCAGGGTAGCAGTTTACCAGCACTGCAGGCAAGGTCTATCTGGCTGGAGGAGAAGAGGAGCAAGGTGTAAGAGCAGCAGCAGTAGCCAGCCAGCCTCACAGCAGGAGGCTTCAGTGAATTATTTTGCCTCTTTTAGCATTAGGCCAATTTTGTTTTTTAAGGTATTATTTTATTCAGTATTTTTTTTTTGCCTCTTTTGACAAACTAGTAATTGTTTTTCATAATTTTCTTGCATCACTCATTTTTTTTCCCCAATTTTTCCTCTACCACTCTTATTTGTTTCTTTAACTCTTCTAAGAATTCTTTTTGAACTTGGGTCCAATTAGTATTTTTCTTTAAGGCTTTGGTTGTAGCTGTTTTCATGATGGCTTCTGAATTGGTATCTTTGTCTTCCTTGCTATCATAGTAACTTTTTATGGTCAAGTTTTTTTTTTGTTTTATTTTGTTTTGTCTGTTTGTTTGTTTTGCTATTTGCTTATTTTTCAGTCAATTTCTTGACTTTGTATTTTATGTTAAAGTTTGGTTCTACTCACCTAAGGATTGGGAGGCACTGTCCCAAGCTTCAGGCTTTTTGTGTTGCTGTTTTCAGAGATAGTTATGGGGGTCTGCAAGTTTTCAGTGCTTCCAAGTTGTTATAATCTGGGGAAAGGTGTAGTTGCTGCTCTTCTGGTCTGTGTTCTAGTGTTTATCCAGGAAGGGCCCTCCAAAATTCATTACTATTGCTGCCCCAAGACTGCTCCCAGCCTGCTCCCACTCTGGTGTTACAGTCTTGTTCTGCCAGCCTGCTAAGTTGTCTTGGCCTGGAAAAATGTCTCACATTGACCTTTTATTGGCTTTGTCACTCCAAAATTCAGTCTGAGGCATTATTTTAAAGCTTTTTGGAGATGAATGTTGGGAGAGTTCAACTAGATTGCTACCTGTACTTTACTATCTTGGCTCCACCCCATTGTATTTTAAAGACCTTCCCCTACCACTACCACACACACACACACACACACATACACACAGAGCTGCAGGATCAACACAGGACTACAGTTACAACCCTGGGGAAGGAAAACCTGCATTTTGCTCCTCACTATGACTGTGAATGATTGTGATGATGCAGCAACTTACAGTCCAGCAACCATAAAGTGTGTTGCCTTTCCAAGGGGACTCTAAACCATAGGATCTCACTGAGTCTCAGGGGATAAGGTAGAACCCTGTGGGAAACCTAATGATTCACTGGAATGATAGGGTATTGCTTGTGGAACTCCAAGTTTAATTCCCTCCCATGAGGCATCCAAATCTCTGGGTGATGCTAAATCAAAAGGGAGACCCTTCAGAGAAGAAGAATTGTGTTGATCATTAATGGGCTACATGAGTGCTTTATGTATCCTCTCTATTTGTTTCTGGGCTTCCATGAGTCCTTTGTGCAGACTGCATTTTCTGTGAGATGTAATTTTGGTTGTCCATTAGATTGTAGGTATTTGTTGCTTTGAGTGCCTGTACAGGATCTGGGAATCCCATGATCTGTTGTTGTTCAGTTGTTTTAGTCATGTCCAACTCTTCCTGACCCTGACAGGGTATAGGTCCTGGAAACCCCCCTCCTCAACTTTCCTTGAACTTTCCCAGATGGCTAAGTCTCTGACATTTGCCTAAGGATATAATCCTGGGTCTTTCATTGTGGCCCACACCCAAACCTCCAATTTTGTTACTTCTAACCTAGCCCAGCCCTTCCTTCATTATCTGGATGGTCCCAGGTCACTTCCCACCCTTAATTCCTTCTAGACCCTGATACCTCCCAGTCACTTCAGCCTAGTGTCCACTTCCATCCAGGTCTCCCAAAAGTCTTTCTGTATATAAGTGTCCATCTTGCCCCATCAAATAGATTTCTTAAGATTTCTTAAGAGTCTGGCCCATAGTGTAGATTTTTAGAATCATGCCCACCTTGACTGGTCTTCTAATAAGCCTTGTCTTTGGCCAAAAGAAGGCCCGGGTCAACTCATTTAAGGTAGGACCTGTGTCACCATTTTGGGATCCCAGTGTTGAGGTTTAGGGGTTTAGGAGGGCTGGGACCCAAAAATAGCAACACACAGGTCCTGCCCAAATGTACTCAACCCAAGCCCCACCTCAGTCAAAGACAAGGTTTATTAAAGATCTGCTGTATTGGCCAGATTCCCAAAGAATCCAAACATTTGTGACACTCTTATTGACAAGCAGGCTAGATTAAATCTCAGCCATGGGTCAGACTGAATCTGGGCTAAAGAACTTTTCTATTTGCAGATTTTGATCTAAGTAAGACAATCTCCTGAGGATATGGGCATGAGCCATAAGCAAACACCTGGGAACTGGGAGGGTTCCAGAGTCAGGGACTTAGTCAGGGATGGGTTTCTCTTGTTCTTTGGTCCTAGGATGTGTCTAGTTGGAGCTCTTAGATCTACTTCACACACATGAGGAAACTTTTACTAATGGAGAGGAAGTCATTTTTGATCTATTGGAATGAACACTGCACTAAGAGTCAGGAAATCTAGTTCCTGATCTAGACCAGTGCTCTTAAACTGTGGATCATGAACCCATATGGGATTGCATAACTGAATATGAGGGCCGTAAAAAATTTGGCAACAGTAAAAGGTTTCTGAACACACAATGACCAAAAATTAATTCAAAATCAAAAGCATAATGAATCAAAGATGTTTCTGGCAGTGCTTGCCTGTGTTGCATCATGTGACTTCGCTGCAGCCTTAGTTCTGAACACACAACATGCACACTTTGCACTGTGCATGCCACCATATCACACAACATCAAGGAATGCCACCAGAAACTCCTCAGCTCAAATTCAAGACTATTGTATGTTATGAATTGCAGTGTTTTTACAGTACATGCAAAGTTTTCTGCTCTTATAGAAACATAATGGCTTAATTATGGAAAATAAAGACTTTTAATATTTTCATACCATCATTCCTCAGCATGTAAGTATCAAATTAGTATATCTTTGGATTGGGTTGTGTTAGAATATTTGATTTTTAAAATTGCTGTTATCTCCTTTTTTTGCAGAAACACGAGAGTTTAATTGCAGCAAGTAAAGACAAAAGCCCTTTAATAATATTTCTCTACCATCACCTCTGTATGTGTTTGTAAGTGTGAACATCAATTTTTTAAATTGAGTACAAACAAATATAATTTCATAAACTAAAGTTAGTATTTATTTGAGAAACGATTAGCAATATTTATTTATATTTTAGGGCAAAAATATTTTTTGTTATAGATAAGTGACTAAATTTAGACAGAAGAGGTAACAATAATGATGACAATGCAACAATGTCTTTGCTACCAGATTGTAGCACACCTAACTTGACAAGAAAAAGAAAATATGTTGAATCATTTTTGCCATATGGAATGGTGTGGAAAACCTCTTTGCTTAATTTGTAATGAAGTTGTGGCTGGAGAGAGTATGAAACTAGCAAAATTAAAATGACATCTTAATACCAAGCAATAAACCAAAAGAATATTTTGAACAACTTCTAAAATTTTCAAATAATGTAAAGTAATGTTTTGAGGAATTTGTTATTGACAATGAAAAGTATTTACTTGCATCTTATGAAGCTTCTTATTTAATTGCAAAAACTGAAAAGTCCTACACAATAAGAGAAGATCTTGTGTTACCTGTTGCTATTAAAACATCAGAAATAGTTCATGGGAAAAGGTATGGGGATGAAATTCATAAAATTCCTTTATCAAATGATACTGTTTCCAAAAGGATTTCTGAAATTAGTAATGACCAATTCCAGTAGCTTAATACCAAGCTCAAGGGCAGCCCAAAATTTGCAGTTCAGTTTGATGAAACAACTGATATTTCTAGTATGTCACACTTGTTACTTTATGTAAGATATGTTTATGAAGGAAGCAAACATGAGAAATTATTTTTTGTTGCCCTTTGGAAGGGCACATAAGAGGGGAAGATATATATCTTAAAGTCGATGAATTTTTCACAAATAAAAGTTTACAGTGGAAAAATTGCATTGGAGTCTGCACAAATGGTGCTGGAGCAATGACGGATGAGAATATTGGATTTGCAGCAAAAGTTAAAGCTGGTGGCAATGAACATATCACTTTTACTCACTTCATAAACCATTAGGAGGCACTCATAGCCCAAAAAAATCACCAGAGTTAGATGTTGTGCTTAGTGATACTATCAAAATTATTAACTACTTCATTAAAAGTCATGCCCTTAATAGTTGTTTGTTTTCAAACTTTGGAAAGATATAGACTCCAATTACAAAAGCTTATTACTACATGCAGAGGAAAGGTGGCTATCAAGAGGGCAAAGTTAAACAGATTATTGAAACTGAAAGATGAAGTTGTTATATTTTTGACAGCAGAAATCCAATTTTGTTATTTTTTTCATAATGACTTATGACTTTAAAAACTATTTTATTTGTCAGATATTTTTGAAAAACTCAATGATTTAAACAGGTCATTTCAAGGAAAAAATTGTAATATATTTATGTTAAAAGATAAAATTGAAAGTTTTGCTAAAAAAAATTTAACATATGGAAGAATAGGACAGAAAATAGCTCTTTAGAAATGTTTACAGCTACAGATGATTTTATAATTGAAAATAACCTTCCCAAAGATTTAATTGTAGGAGTTATAATTGATCATCTGAAGTGCCTGGAGACACAGTTTCAAAAATACTTCCTTTCAAATTTTGATTCTAAAAAGCTAAGTTGGGTTCATAAGTCATTCTCAATTGAAATATAAAACATCAGTCATCTGCCATTAAAAGTTCAAGAAGAATTTGCTGAGTTATCAAGTGACACAGGTTTAAAACTTGAGTTTCCTAAAAAATCCTTAAATGAATTTTGGCTTGAGATTAGGATAGAATTTCCAACAATTTCTGAAATGTTCCTAAACTTACTTCTACCATTTTGTACTACATATTTATGCAAAGCAGCATTCTCAGCATTGATGATTACATTGATGAAAATATTGATCAGCTCTGAAAAATGGTGAACATGCTCCACATCCTACAGTATGAAATATTCCCCCAAGATTTAATTCTTTATGTAAAAATAAATAAGCATATACATCTCATTAGTATGCAAATTTGCTTTCATCTTTAATAAATGATAAAAGTATATGTAAACCAAAAAATTGTTTTAAAATAAATTTCTTTACGATTTATTATCAGTTAATGTTTGATGTGTATACTTATTTTATATACCTATATACCACAGGGTCACATAAAAATTTCTCAGACGAAAAGAGGTCAAGAGTGGAAAAAGTTTAAAAAGCCCTGATCAAGTCCATTGTACGATCAAGTCATTTCATGTTCCCACGTTTCAGTTCTTCATCCATAAGATGAGGGAATCTTTATTTTTTCTTAATGTGTGCCCTGGTTACTTCTAAATGGATGGGATGAGATGATCTCAAGTGTCTCCTAACATTCTATGTTAAAAAACAAGAAAACTGCCCCCTAGACGGAGCTAGGTGGCACAGTGGATGAAGCACTGGACTGGATTCAAGAAGACCTCAGTTCAAGTCTGACCTCAAATACTTACTAACTTCATGATGCTAAACAATTCACTTAACTCCATCTGCCTCAGTTTCCTCAACTGTAAAATGCACATAATAATAGTACCTTCTTGACAAAGTTGCTGTGAAGATCAAGTGAAATTGTATTTCAAAGGACTTAGTACAGTATCGGGCATGTGAAATAAATAAATGTTTCCAAAATTCTTTTTAAAAAAAATACACATTTTAAAATATGATAAACATAATTATCTTTTCCATAGAAGCTAACCAAAGACAGGTGGAAAAAGGACAGTTATTTGTAAAGAGAACCAGTATAGTAGGGGAGACTGAGTCCCCAAATCTCTGGGAACAGACAGGACTTCCTTTAGGGGAAATCTGTCTTTTAGTCTCTAGTCCCAACTTCCCCAACCTCTACAGCCCTCATTATTTCTCACTTCCTGGTAGCCCCCTGGATTGCGTAAGGACTCCACCATTTCAATGCATAAATCCATGGATTTTTAAAGCTAAAAGGGACCTTAGGGAATCATTTAATTCAGTCTCTTCATTTTACTGATAAGGGTACTTAGTCCAGAGACATGAAATGATTTCCCCAAGGTGACCATAGAGCTACTTAGTGGTAAACCTAGAACTTATACTTCAATCAGCCCTGTTGATTCTTGGCATAATGTTCAGTGATATCCGATGGTTTGGATCATCCTTCACTCCCTCTACCTTCCTACCCCATCCCATTCCAGTGATTTATGTCCCATCCTCTCAGAGACTTGCTCTTGAGAGGCAGCATGAGGTTGTAAAAAGAACACAGGTTTTGAATTCAGAACATCTGGGTTGGTGTCCACGCCCTGCCATGTGCCATGTGCTAGCTGTGTGAGTTTCGGCAAATCATTTAACTTCTCTGACCCTTAATTTCCTCAGCTGTCAAATGAGGAACCTGAGCCAGATGATCTTTAATCTGAAAGAGTCCAGTTCTAATTCTATGCAGTCTAATTAGATTAGGTGGGTTGATGTAATAAAAGGAAACTTTATTAGCTAATGATGGATGATAATTGGCTAATGCATCACTCTCACAAGGTATCTGCATTTTAATATGAACTGATAAGCCTAAACCAAAGTAAACCATTTGGGGAATTTCAGAATATAAATGGTTGGTTGAAGAGATATTTGGGAGAGTCTATGTCCCTCTAGCCATTCCATAAACTTTTATAAAGGTTATATCTAAGGAATATCAAGAGCAGATTTGAAGGAGAAAAGGAGGGAGGGGTTGTCACTCAAAGGCTAAGGGTAGCCTGAGGAGGGTAGAGAGGGTAAGGAAGTGTTATACATGAGTCAACCTCCATGTGAGCCAAATTTATTTTTAAAAACCAGCTGAGTGTGCTGTAAACATGTGCCTCCTTAAAGAAGGAGAATTCTCAATGACCACCAGCTGGTGAGTCTGCTGCAAAACAGATCTACTAGGAGCCAAGAGACCTAAAATCTTTAGGTCTTGTTCATAGAATACTGGTAAAGCTATCTCAAATACCCAAATAGATCTGAGGTTTCTTTCGATTCCCCACAATGACATAGAGTAGCCCATCTATGCCTGCCCATCCTTTTTTGTCTATGTCCTTCCCAAAGTTCATCACAGAGGGTCCTCTCTATGTGCTTGACACAGGGGCAAGGAACCTGCAGCTTCAGGGCTACATGTGGTCTTCTAGGTCCTTGGGTGTGGTCTTTTGACTGAGTCCAAGTTTTACACAACAAATCCTTTTATTAAGGGGATTTGTTCTGTGAAGTTTGGATTCGGTCAAAGGGCCTCACTTGTGAGCCTGGAGGGCTATGAGGCTGCAGGTTCCCCACCCCTGACTATTTTTCTTGAATTGTAATGTTGAAAGAATTCCTCACCTAGCCATATAACCAGCCCATTTCTTTTTTAACTCATATCTTTTTTTTAAGACATTCTTTAGAACCTACACAATCCTTTGTTGTAATGTGTTGCAGCCCAGTCATGCCTACCTTGTACCTCTCTTCTGCCCTTAGGGTGATTTTCAATTTTCATCCTTTGAATATGCTAGTGTTCCAATATTCACAATTATACAACATCATCATAAAAAATGGTGATATTAAAATATTGACCTAGGTTCAAGGGAAAATTTGGAGTAATCAAAGAACTTTGCAATTTCCCAAAGGTAATCCAGGCAACTTTTCTCTTCCTGTTCAATTTTGAACTCAGCAATTTACAATGTTATATACATATGTATGTATATATATACATATATGCACACATGATATTACACATAGACAACATATATTGTCACCTGTAATGTGTAATAATATTTATATGAACTATTACATAATGTATTACATATATAATATTTTATATGCACACACAGAAGGATGAGCTCTAGAAGTCCATTTAACTTCCATATCATGGTCTGGACAATAGGCATTCTTTATCTGTTTTGCTTTTCCTGTAGTCATTGCCTTTAGATGAAAGGTTCTTTAATTTTGTGTCATTGACATCTTAGGCAGTCCAGTGAAGCCTATGGGCTCCTTCTCAAAATGTTTTTAAACGATTGTGTCAATCAATGAACATTTGTTAAGTGCATATTATGTGCCAGGCACAATGCTATGCACTGGTGATACAAAAAGACAGCCCCTGACCTAAAGAAGCTCATAATCTAATAGGAGAGATAACATGCACACTAAGTAGATAGATAGATAGATAGATAGATAGATAGATAGATAGATAGATAG
>NW_020951209.1:2010905-2063966 GCF_900497805.2 Vombatus ursinus
TAGATAGATAGATAGATAGATAGATAGATAGATAGATAGATAGATAGATAGAAATAGGTAACAATTAATAACAGGGAAGACACTAGAATTAAGAGGGGCTGCGGAAGTCTTCCTGTAGAAAATGGGATTTTAGTTAGGACTTAAGGAAGTCAGGGAGTGGAGGAGAAAGAGCATTCCAGTCATGGAGGACTGCTGAGAAAATGTCCAGAGATGAGAGATGGGCAGCCAAGAGGACAGTGTCACTGGATTGAAGTATACATATTGGGGAGGAAGTTGTAACAAGACTTGAAAGGTAGGAGAAGGCCAAGTTATAAAGAGTTTTGAATGCCAAACAAAGCATTTTGTATGTTATCCTAGAGGCAATAGGGAGTCATTGGTGTTTATTGAGTAGAGGGGAGACATGATCAGACCTGCATTTTAGGAAAATCATTTTAATGGCTGAATAGAGGATGGATTGAAGTGGGGAGACATTTGAGACCCATCAGCCAGCTATTGCAATAATCCAGGTGTAAGGTGATGAGGGCCAGCACTAGAGTGGTGGCAGTGACAGAGGAGAGAAGGGGGTGTATCTGAGAGATGTGGCAAACCCTAAATGCTTATCCCCTGCCCATTCTTCCTAGGTTCAAATCATGTCTCTGTTACTGACTCCTTGGATGACTTTTGGCAAGTTATACAACCTCCCCAAGCTTCTTTTCTCATTTGTAAAATGAAAGGATTGGGTTGGATGGCCCTTCACATTCCTTCCAACTTTAGATCTATGATCCTGTAATGCTAAAAACTCTTCTAAGAATAAAATACCAAATGCTTAGATTTGTCTCTAAGCTCTTCTACACTTTGACTCAAATCGATCTTTCCAGACTGACTTTCTTCCCCTTAATGCAACTCTTCATTCTAGCTAAGCTATCCCTTAATCTTTAAATTTCCTCTCTCGTCTTCATGTATTCATACTGGTTATCCCCTTTGAGAATATGAATATAACACCCCAAAGCTGTTGAGGGCCAGGATTCTTAAGTAATGTCCACTAGGACACATGAAGAGATAATTCTCAAACAGAATTTTTTGGGAATTGTTAAGGATGAGAATATCAGGAAAATACCTGGTCCAGCAAAAACATAAAAATTGATCAAAGATAACTCCTATGCAATAAAAGTAAAACCTTTGGCAATAATTCTGAAAAGGTGAACACATAATTATTTCTGAAAGGAGAATTGCAGTGGATTATGTCTTATGGGCCCAATTGTGTCTATCTTGATACGAAGCTCTTCAGACTTCTCAAAACCAAACACAGAAAATCAGAGGGAAATGGAGAGAAATAGAGAGCAATTTCTGCCAGCCAGAAGAAGTTGAAGGAAAAGGAGGATGGAGCCAAGAATCTCCAACTCTGTTTTCTTTCAAATAAAGGGAAAAAAATAGTAAATAGAAAGAACTAATAGCTACTGCTCCCATCATGACCAAGTAGAAAGAGAAACAGGAAAGCAGTGCAAAGGAGCATGTTGTCTCTTGCCTGTCAGGGAGGAAATGGGGGGGGGGGGGAAGAGAGTTAGAGCAAGGGACCTCATATCAACAGGAAGGAAAAGAGAAAAAGGCACAGAACCAAGAAGTCTCTAGCAGGTAGACAGTGAGAAAGGAAAAAGGAACACTCAGAGCATGGTTTCTTAGATGAAGGAGAAGAGAGAGACAAAGAAAGATGTCAACATATGTCTCTTTAAAAGGGAAAATTTTCTTTTGAATCAAGAGAACGTTGACTTATCAGTCATCCAACAAAGCATTTATTAGGCACTTACTATGTGCCAGAAAGCTGCTCCACACCTAAGACCATGCTAAGGAGTTTCTAACAAACAGAAAGCTGCTCAGTCAGTCTAGTCACCTGCCTCATGATGGGGTCTGCTTCCCTGAGATCTATTGTTCTGTCTGGAACCAAGTAGAAGAGGACGAAGAAGTTATTCTGCCAATATTCCAAACAGATGATGACTTAAAATATTCTGAAGGATGATTGAGTAGGCAGGTTCCTGATACCTGGGATGAACCCCCTCCTCATACATGTTTTTTTTTTTCTCAATCCTTTATCTTTCTTCAAGACTCAGCTCAAATTCTGATTGTTCCAAGTAGATTTCACTGATTGCCCCCAGCTGTCAATATTTTCTTCCCTCCCCAAATTTTCCTAGAACATTTTGTCTGAGTCTATCCACCACCTACCTTATATTACACGCATCTGAGTACATATTGTGTCAGCCCAGGAAACTGTAAACTTCTTGAGGACAGTGTCAAATTTTATCTTTTTATCCTTAGCTCCTATCATAGTGTCTTTTACTTAATAAATAGGGACTAATGAATGAATATGAACCACATTTTTTTTACTTATGAAAATGCCTTCTCATACTTACCAAGATATTTTACATAATAATAATGATACTCATCTATAAATGTGCATTTGGAGACTAGAATGGAATGTATTCCTTCTGCTTTGAAAAATGTGTATCAAAAGATGCATATGAATATTTTTCAAAAAGAAATGTGAAAGCATTGAGAAGAATAAAATAGTATTTAGATAGACCATTATAAAATAAAATCAGCAGTTCCCCGATGAAAATTAAATATTGCTTGGAACAGTATGCCCCTATATTGTGCCTTTGGAAAAGGAATGCCAATGAGAAACTTAGAAATGCAATGACAAGATAAAACCCAAGAAAATAAGCTCCTTATCAGTCTTGGTGAGTGTATGATATATGATCAGCCTCATTTGCATATCATGAGTATTAATTCCAGAACACATTATGAGTGAGGAAACTTCGGAGAAGATAATTCATTGAAATTCTGGACACGCATACCTAACTTATGCTGGGCATTTATATATTCTTTATGTTATTTCTCCCTTGGAACCTATGCCTCCTTTATGTGAAAACCTTAGTTTTCAATTCCATACTCACTTCAATGCTGATTGCTTACTGATCATTCACTTATCATTCACTGATCCCTCACTGATTGCTGATTGTTCACTGATCACTCATTAGTTTTTCCTCAACTTCCCTCACACTTTATTCCTTTTCCCCCCTACCTTCAACATGTATCTACTGTCCTACTCATGTTCTTGTCAGTTCACAATGTTTTCTTTTTTCTCTTAATTCATTCTAATAGAGTTATCTTTCCCAGAGCAAGGGCTATCTTCAACCTTTCTTTGTATCTCCAGTATTTAAACCGGTGCCTGGCACGTAGTGTTTATTGGCTTGACTAAAATGCATTAAGCATCTACTAGGTGCAAGACATTCTCCAGTCTCTCCGTTCTTCTCTTGCCTCTTTTCCACATTCCCACAAAGCACATCTTGACATGAAAATAAACTTATAATAAAGATCTTCTTTGCTGATTTCCAATTCTTCATCACTTACTCTGTGCTTGGGAATTAACATCAAATATTTTCTGACCCTCTTTATCTTTATATATTTAATGGAATATAGCATTATATGGTATCTCCCTTGACCAGAACAGATGGAATTTACTCCTGAATATACATTTGGTCAACACTATATACATGCCCACACTACCACATAGTATAACTACCCCACCCTCCTGTTGTCATGGTACCTCCTACCCTACAAGAACAATGGACATAGTCTGGAAGATGGGCCTCCCCCTCTCCTGGTACGAATGTACACACAATTGAAATGATGGCTATGGTACTGCTCCCCTCCCCCCAAAAAAATCCTGTATTTGCCCCAGGTTAAAAAAAATTCTAGTTTTGGCCCTGAGAATAAAACAACTTCTATCATATTACCTGTTTCTAAAAATAAAGAAATATGGTAAGCTACTAAGATCTTTCTATATGGAAAATATATCATCCCTAAATCAAATAATAATGAGGCTAAAGAAGAAAACTATAAAACTATTGTTAGCAAATTTACACAAGATAATAAAGTATTTGCAAATAGAATATAGCAGTGCCTTAAAAACCCTGAATGACTAAGTCAAATTTACAAATGGAATGCAAAGTTAGTTTAACACCAAGAAAAATATCAATACAATATATCTGAACAAAAATAATATATACATGATTATATCATTAGATGCAAAGAAAAACTTCAACAAACTGTCACTGTTTATATTGAAAACATTTTAAAATGTAGAAATTTAATAATCTTTTTATAATATTATAAAAAGTATGTATTCGAAACCACAAGTTAGTATTACTATATGTGCAATGGGGAAACATTGGGAGTATTTCTGTTAAAAGCTGGTATTAAGATTGGGATTGAATTCCAGCCTCACTGCTCCTATTAAACATAGTTTTAGAAATCTTAGAATGGAAGAGGATTGAAAAGAAATCAAAAGAATGCATATGGGCAATAGAGAAGTAAATATATTTATTTTGCATAATATATGCATGTGTTCATAGGCATGTAAAATATACATGCATGCACATACACATGGAACAGTGTACATTTTAAGTATGTGTACATGCGTGTGCATGATGTCTTCGCCCTCCCCCCCAATAGAATGTAAACCATTTGAGAGCAAGGGCTATTTCATTTTGTATCTCTTTGTATCTTTAGAACCTGGCCCTGTGCCTAGCTTATGACAAGTGCTTAATAAATGTTTGTTCCTCTCTCCATAATCAATTAAGAAACTATACAAAGCAGAAGTCCTATATTTTTCATCCACTTGTAAAATGCCTCTTCTTTGGAAGAATAAATTTCTTAAAATGCAAAAAGGCAATTAAAACCGCTAGAAAAAATTGCATTGCAAGGTTACAATTATCCAACAAACATTTGGGCCAAGGCTTCATTCTGCCATTCATCAAAGGATCACAAAGCTTTTTGCCTATAAGCTTCCTCAAACAAGATACTCCATCTCTCTGCTCCGGTGTTTTCATTGGCTGTCCACCGTGACTAGAATGCTCTCCCTTCTTGTCTCTGCTCCCTAGTATAGATTCCTAGGCTTCCTTTGAGTCTCGGCTAAAATTTCACCTTTACCAGTCACTCTTAATTTAAGTTCCTTTCCTCTTTTGATTATTTTTTATCTATCCTGTATATAGCTGGTTTATATATAATTGTTTGCATGTTGTTCCTCCTGCCCTGGACTGTGGACTCCTAAAGGGCAGGGACTTTCTTTTACCTTTCTTTGTATCTCCAGCATTTAGCATAGTGCCTGGGATGTAGTTGGTGCTTAATAAATGCACCAACAATCAGACTGACTTCATTCACATTGCTTCACATAACATAAAGAAAGAAAGGAATAGGGATCATTGTACCCATTTTCCAGCTAGGAAGACCTTAAAAATTTCAGAAGTTCAATACAGAACCATAGTACCTAATCACTGATTTTTTTATAGGATACAATGGAGAATGAACTCAGTGGACAAAAAGTATAATGATGTATAAGGATCACAATTCCATGACCTGAGTTATTCCCTGAACCAGGTGTCTTGCCATATCTCACCTGTGAGATGCAAATTATTCACCTTGGGAGCACTTCTCTCCCAAATCTGGATCTATTAGAGGGTATACTGGTGCACAAGAGACCGTCCTTAAAAATCAACAGACTTGGGGTAAGAACAAAGCAGTAGACAACAGCAAACAATTCGGTTTGAAAGCAACAGAGAATTGAGATGAGGGAAGGAAAATATGACTAGGACAGGGAGCAAAGTCAGATGTCGGAGAACTAAGGATGGAGCCTGGGATAGAGGAGACTAGTCACAGAACTGAAAGAAAACAAATTATATCAGAGACTTAGTGAGGGAGAGAAAGGAAAGAGGAAAGGAGAGGAAAAGAGCATACAGGTGAATTGGAAAGCTTTAGGCCCAGCCCTTCCCAGCCCATTCCTCATTCCACTCCATGCCAAACCAAATTTCCAGGCAGCCAGAAATTCTGGGGTTGTGAGGGAAGAATGAGCTGTTCTCCCAACACACAGCTCTTGGACTTAAAATACAAGTTTTAGACACCACAGGTAAGTAAGGACCCAACTCATGGCATCCTTCCAAGGTACACAGTCTTTGCTCTGAAGACAGAATTGCCTTTTCCCTTCAAGTCACAGATGCCCGTACGGAGAGCACCTGCCAAGATCTTCAGGCTCTGCTTTTCCTTCTCTCTCTCCCTCTCCTGGAGATCTTTCAAGAAGCAGACTGCGGAAATTTGCATCACATGTCCCAGCTGTCCTTAAGGAAATGCCTGGAAGCTAAACAGAGAGAACCCCCATCCAAACCCCAAGACTTAGCAGGAGGCGCTGACTCAGTTGGAAGACATAGCACTCAGGCAAGGGTGCGGGGATGAGGAAAGAGCCAAATGGGACTGATGTATCAGGAACTTCAGGGGAGGAAGCAGACTCATCCAAGGCGCTTCCACAGGAAATGTGAGAAAATGTGACTCTGCGCGTACATTGCCGTGTATAAAACAATAGATATTTTCAATGGCCAGAGGCAATCTGGTCCAGGAACCAGGAATATGAAAAAACTGCAATTCCATCAGCTCAGGTGCTGGGGTAATTTCTCCATGGGCCCGCTGCTAGCGGGCTGGCTGCCAGAAAGAGAATCACGAGAACCACCTAATGGAGATCTGAATTTGGATAGAGGAGCAAACCCAAGAAGCTGGGCATGGTCTGCGAATGCTTCCTGCTATGTTTGCATATGTGAAATATTTGAATTGTATACACATTGTCCAAATTAAAATACAGTAATAAGAAGTGCATAAGAGCAATTGAAATGTTTTCAGGTAAGGCAAGGGAGAGCACACTTTCTTCTAGGGGAATCGCGCTTGATAGCATACAACCCTAAGGACACTGTCTATGGTGATAGAGGACTTTGAAGCCACTGGGAGACAATGAGAGGCAGTGTGGGAGAGTGAGTAGGGAGCTGGCTTTGGAGTCAGGGAGGTGAGTGCAGGTCCTGCCTTTATTACATAGTAATGGTGTGATCCTGGCAAATCTTATGTCCCAGGCAACTCTTTAAACTTAACACTTTTACAAAAATTATCATATTTATATTATATATTTATATAATATATATATTATGTTATATATATAAAATTTTTATAAAAATATAAACTATAAAATTATAAACCTTTTCAGTAGAAAAGATGCTGATCTTTATTGTTGGAGTAAGTTCCTCAATGAGAGTTCCCTACACTCATGAAATCTGAAAGAGAGAAAGAGACAGAGACAAAGAGACAAAGGCAGAGAGACAGACAGAGACAGAGACAGACAAGACAAAGAGACAGATAGACAGAAAAATGAGAGCCTTCTCTTCAGAGCAGGAGCTGCTCACCATAGCCTTGAAACATCCACCATTTGCCTTTTATAGCAATAGAGGCAATTTTTTTTTTTTGGCAAGGCAATTGGGGTTAAGTGACTTGCCCAGGGTCACACAGCTATTAAGTGTCAAGTGTCTGATCTAAGACCAGATTTGAACTCAAGTCCTCCTGACTCCAAGACCAGTGCTAAAACCACTGTGCCACCTAGCTGCTCTAGAGGCAATATTTTTAAGCTGGGACTGGCAGGTTATTTCCAAAGATGGTGAAGAACATATTTATTATGACCCTTAGAGAGAAGCAAAATGTGCATCTTAAAGAAATCATGCATGTTTTTGACATTATTCTCTACCATAGTTGCATATTATCCCAGAGTGTTCGTATTATCTTCTTCCCAGTCAAAGGTCACTCCTTAATATGCTGTCTATGAAAAGGAAGAAACACAGGCTATCTTTCAACTCTGAGATTCTATGATCCTGCAATTCTTTTGTTTTCTTGTGTCATAAAATTTGGTAAAGATCTGGGATCCTTGGAGATATGGCAACATAACTAAGGCAAATCATGATTGAGACATTCTACAGTAAAGTCATCTTTTGCTTCATGGCACTTGAATAGAAATGGAACTTTTACTAAATAAAAGAGACTGGTAAAGAGTGTGGGGTGGGGCAGCATAGATGGTGCAGTGGATAAAGCACTGGGCCTGGGGTCAGGAAGATCTGAATTCGAATCCTGTCTCAGCTGTGTGACCCTGCACAAAACACTTAACCCCTATTTGCCTCAGTGCCTAACTCATCTATAAAATGGGGACTCACTGGAGAAGGAAATGGCAAACCATTCCAGTATCTTTGCCAAGAAAACTCCATGGGTCACAAAGCATCAGACATGACTGAACGATAGCAACAAAGAGGATTGGAATGATCCTCTTAGTTTTTTGTTATTTTTTATCAGTTTGAGTGTTTCCTAATTGGCTAACAAAGGAAATATGAGAAGAATGTTGCTATATTATATCCCTTGCCTTTCTATAAATACAATATAATATGTTATTCAATAAAATTAAAAGGATAAATTCACATCTCATTTTTTAAAAAAATCCATTTTTATTTCATCTTTAAAATTATGTAAAAATGGGTTCTATTATATAAGCAAGAATGTTTAAGCATCTGGAGACCTAGAGTGTAAGTTCTGCCCTGTTACCCAGAACCTAAGCTCTACTCTTTCCTCCTTAGGAAACAGGATCTTGAATTCTAAGAACTAGAAGAATTCTTGAACCCCTAGAAGTAGTGATGTGAAGTTCTCCTACAAATTGATCAATTTTCAATGTGAGTATTTATACTTTGTTGGGAAATGCTACCAATTAAGGCTTTATTTGTTTTATTGATTGTCTAGACTTAAGAAAGTGGTGGAGAACACATTAATAATGAAGAATAAAATGTGTCATGTGTGCAAGTTTATTTGTTTGTTTATCTTCTAGAAAAGCTGGTTGTTAAGCATGTGCCAGCACACCCAGGCCTGAGAGTCATAAGTAGAGGGAACTTACACCGATTCCATGCTTGGCCATCATTGACCCTCAGGGAATGGATGGACCCCATGAATTACAGTTATCCCTTCCATATTACATCTTTTGCCATTGTAGTTCTGATATATCATGGGGTTGGCATAAGAAATTAAATGGGAATTTGGGGGAAGTTTTGCAGAAGCCACAGATGACACGCAAAGGCCAGTAGATGAGACAGAAAAAATGTTTTTTATTTAAAATTGACCCAAATATAGCCTATGACCAAATACTTAACTGATATTTTACAATAAGATACTGTAAACACATAAGAGACAAAGAAAAAATCTAGACTTCTTCTCTGATATGAAGGGAGAGCCAAAAAACCTTACATGGATTTTCCAGATCTCAGGGCCACCAGGTCCCTAACCCCTGCAATGTGGAAGGGATAACTGTACTCGTTCTCCATCTTAAGGCAGATTAATTCCCAGTCTCCACTCCTGTCATCACAATGATTTCAGAGTCAACATTCAGAGAAATGAAAATCCTCTCTTCTCTCTCTCAATTCTCTCAACCTTATCTACTTCAACCCTACACCTTCACAGCTCACGTTGTCTCCTGACCTCCCATTCCATTACACTCTCTGGAATTCCGACTTTATTTTTTAACAAAATTCCCTTTATCTCCTCACTTTACACTATTTTAATCTTGTATGAATGGAAACCTGGCTATCTCCAGAAATCACTTTCCAACCAGCCTTGATAGTACCAGGTGCTCTTTCTTTCTTTCACACTCTGAGAAGCAACAGACTAAGAGGAATAGGTATATTCTTTATTCCTCATTCCTATTCTAGTCTATACATCATAACTTAGCAATCTTTTTTTCCTTTGAGATTCACTCTGTTTTTTCCTTCACCTCATCCCACTTCTTGTCTATCTCTATACCTTAAAATCCTTCTTCATCATTCTAACTGGGCCCCCATTGCTGCTAGACAATCCTCTTATACATCTCTTTATCAACTTACTATCCCACTCTCTACAGTGGCTCTTCCAAACCTTTTCATCCTTCCTCAAACTTCCCATGGCTTCCCCTCCCCCTATTTTCTCATCTGAGAACCTTGCTTCATATTTTACAGAGAAAAAATTGAGTCCATTTTCTATGAACTACCTCTTCTCCCTCCTTCCTCATCTCCTATCACTCAGGTGCCTTGTGCCATTTTCTCCTCCTTCAGTCATCTCACATGATAAAGTAGCTTTACTCCATACCAAGGTCTCTACTTATTGAAGTAATCCCATTCCATCCTGACTCTCTCAGCAGTTTGCCCCCTCTGTCATCCCCACTCTGTCACGTATGTTCAATCTTTCCCTCTCTTCTGGCTCATTTCCTACTGCCTATGAACATGCCCATGTCTCTGGAAAAAAAAAAAAAAAAAAAACCTTTCACTCAACCCTTCCATTCCTGCTTATCATCCTTAAATCTCTTCAGTTCTTTGTGGCTAAACTCCTTGAAAAACGTCATCTACAAAAGGTACTTCCACTTCCTCTCTTCTTACTTTCTTCTTAACCTTCACAACCACTTAGCATTCTACCAAAATCATTCTCTCCAAAGTCACTAATGATATCTTAGGTGCCAAATCAATGGCCTTTTCTTGATCTCTATTCTTTTTGACCTCTGTGCAGCCTTTGACACTATTGCTTACTCTCTCTTCCTTGATACTTTCTTTTCTCTAGGTTTTTGGGGCACCACACCCTTCTGGTTTTCCTCCTATCTAACCTCTCCTTCTCTGTCTCCTTTGCTGGATCTTCCTCCAGATCACTCCCCCAATGATGTCCCTCAGGGTTCTGCCCTGAACCCCCTTCTCTTCTCCTTCTATACTACCTCAATTAGTGATCTCATCAGCTCCCATGAATTTAATTAGCATCTCTATGCTTTTTGTTGTTGATGTCTAGTCACATCTGACTCTTTGTGTCCCCATTTGGGGTGTTCTTGGCAAAGATACTGGAGTGGCTCACCATTTCCTTCTCCAGGTCATTTTATAAATGAAAGACTGAAGTAAACAGTGTTAAGTAACGTTCCCAGGGTCACACAGTCAGTAAGTGTCTGAGGATGTTCTGGAACTCAGCAAGATAAGTCTTCCTGACTTCAGGCCCAGCATTCTACCCACTAGGCTACCTAATTGCCCCAATCTCTATGCTATTCATTCTTAACTCTATATTTCCTGCCTCAATCTCTCTGCTGACGTCCAATCTTCATCTCCAAATGTCTTTCAGACATCTTGAACTGGATGTCCAGTAGACATCTTAAACTCAATATGTCCCAAACAGATCTCATTATCTTTCCTCCTAAACCCTCGCCCCCTCCTATCTTCCCTATTACTGCAGAGGGCAACACCATCCTCCTAGTCTCTCAAGTTTGTAACCTAGGAGTCATCCTAAACTCTTCACTATCTCTCATACACCGCCATCTCCAAGCTGTTGCCAAGGCCTATCAGTTCCACCTTTGCAACATCTCTTGAATATGCTCTTGAATATGCACCCTTCTCTCTTCTAATACTGCCCCTACTCTAGTACAGACCCTCAATCACCACTCCTTGATTACTGTAACCACCTGCTGGTGAGTTGGTCTGCCTCTGTCTCTCCCCACTCCAATCCATTTTACATTCAGCCCACTAAAGTGATTTTCCTAAAACACAGTTCTAATCATGTCACCCCTCTACTCAATGAACTCCAGTGGCTTCCTGTTCCCTCCAGAAGCAAACACAGAATGCTCTGGTATTCAAAGCCCTTCATTACTTAGCCCCCTCCTAGCTTGCCATTATTCTTACACGCTGGCCTCCTGGCTGTTCCACAAACAAGACACTCTATCTCAGTTTCAGACATTCTCTGGCTGTCCTCCATACCTAGAATACTCTCTCTCCTCCTCTGTTCTGACTATTGACCTTCCTGGCTTCCTTTAATTCCCAGCTAAAATCCCACTTGCTGTAGGAAACCATCCCCAACCCCTCCAAATTCCAACACTTTAATTATTTCCTATTTCATAATTATTATAATTAATTATTTCATATATAGCTTGCCGTTTTCGAGTGCCAAATGTACACTTGCCTAAAAGACAATTTTAATGAGAACTCACACAAGGCAAGAGCTCACATGGTGCTCAGAAGAAATGATACAAAGATATTCTCAAGGTCTTTCTAAAGAACTAGAATTGATTGCATGACATGGGAGACACTGGCAAAGGCCAATATGAGCATTCTGAGCTTGTATTGGTCTGATTAGCCGCAGTTGGACACACTGTAACTTAACTCTAACATAGTGATGTCATTTTGGTCCTCTTTGAGAGCAAAGGACAATAACCAACCAACCAATTGTTGTGTATATATTTCTTTGCATATTGTCTCCCCAATTAAATTGTAAGCTCCTTGAGGACAAGAACTATTTTTTCCTTTTTTTTTTGTTTTGTATCCCGAGCAATGCCTGGCAGATAGTAGGTACTTACAAAGTTTAATTGCTTTGTTGATTAATGAAAAAGTAGGCCTTTTTCTAGGGTAGCTATATGGCACAGTGGCTAGAATACCAGGCCTGGAGTCAGGAATACTGATCTTCCTGAGTTCAAATCTGACTTCAGACACTTACTAGCTATGTGACCCTGAGCAAGTCACTTAACCCTGTTTGCCTCATTTATTCATCTGTAAAATGAGCTGGAGAAGGAAATGACAAACCATTCCAGTATCTTTGCCAAGAAAAGTTGGATATGATTGAACAATGACAACAAATCCTTCTCTTGGCAAAAGCAAATCCGTCTACTTATGCTTTTAATATCATACTCTTGTATCTCTACAGAAACTAGTCTCTTCCATCATTCCCTCTTTTTCTTATCTTTGATCTTACTGTATCTCTTGTTCCTTCCCCACCACCAGAAATATTTCCCCATTCTTAAAAAAGACCCTTCACTTGGCCCTGCCATTCCCTCAAGCTATGATCTTTTATCTTTCCTCCACTTTACAATAAAATTCCTAGAAAGGGACATCTGTATTCATGGTCTCAATTTCTTCACCTCCTACTCATTCCTTACAATCTGATATCCAGTCTCACCACCACTCAATTGAAACTGCTTTTTCTAAAGTTACCATTAACTTGTTAACGGCCAAATTTAATAGCTTTTCTCAGTTCTCATTCCTCTTGACTTTTTTTTTCAGCTTTTGACATAGTTGACCACCCTTTCCTCTTTGAAACTCTCCACTTATGGTTTCTGTAATGGTATTTTCCCTTGGTTCACTGTGTACCTTTATGACTATCCCTTTTCAATCTCCTTTTCTGTACAATTGTCCACCTTCTCATTAATTCTCTGTCCTTGGTCCTGCTCTTCTTTCTATATACTCTCTCCCTTGCAGATCACATCAAAAGGCATTAATTAAGCACCAATGTGTCAGGCATTGTGCTAGGCAATGGGGATACAAAGAAAAAAAAAAGAACAGTCCCTGCCCTCAAGCAATCCAAATTCTTCTCATATGGTCCATTCACCATACTAGTAGATGACTTTTAAATAATTCATATACCCTACCCTAATCTCTCCCTCATTATCAACTGCCTTCTGGTCCTCTCCTCCTAAAAGTCCTGTAACAATTTCAAAATCAACCCTTCCAAAATGGCAGTCATATCTCTAACTCTCCCTCCTCCAAAATCTCCCATCTCTACTGAGGGCACAACCACCCTACTGATCACCTAGGATCACAATGTTAGAATAATCCTTCACTCTTCCCTCTGCCCCATTCTCCATATTCAATTACTTGTCCAACCTCCTTACCTCTCCATTTGCATATCCTCCATATCAGTTCAGGACCCATACCTAACATGTCTTTCTTCTCATCTCAATATCTAGCTCCATTTAAGGTCCAGTTCAAGGGACACTATTTACATATGATCTGTACTGCTCTGTCCTCCTCTCCCTTATTTTAATACCCCCCAATTACTTTGTATATGCTGTGTGTGCATGCATGTGTGTGTGTGTGTGTGTGTGTGTGTGTGTGTGTGTGTGTGTGTGTGATTTACCCCCAGGAGAATATAAACTGCTTGAGGTCTGTAGCTATTTTCATTTTTGTCATTGTATCCTGAGCACCTAGCACATAGGAGTCACTTCTAAATGCTTGTTGGATTGAATTGAATTAAGCTGACATGTCAGGTGTTACACAATAGCTCATAATGGCAATCTTTCTAATATATAATAGTAGCTTCCTCTCAGCAGTTGTTCAGCCTTATGCTGTAAGTGGTTTAAAGATAACAATCCATAGTACTTGGGCTTTCCCTGACATCTAGTGTCAAAATGTAAAATAGCATGATGAAAAACACAATTTGCAAAGAAGAGAGGTGCCATCCATCTTGGGGGAAGTTGAACAACAACAACAGAATAGCTTACATTTTACTTTCTTAAGGTTTTCACAGTGCTCTCCTTACAACAACCTTGTGAGGCAAGTGGTGCTAGTAAAACTATTCCAATTTTTATAGATGAGGAAACTGAGGTTTAGAGAAATCAAATAACTTGATCAGAAGCATTATATTAAGAAACATTAGATATGACTCTAAATCTATGAGTCAGTTTAGGTGGCACCATCATTTTTTAAAAATTAATTTATTTATTTTTAGTTTTCAACATTCACTTAAACAAGATTTTGAGTTCTAAATTTTCCCCCCATCTCTCCTCTCCCCCCACCACAAAATGGCATGCATTCTGAATAACCCTTCCCTGATCTGCTCTCCCTTCTATCACCCCTCTCCCTTCTCTTATCCCCTTCCCTTTCTATTTTGTGTAGGACAGGATAGATTTCTATACCCCATTGCATGTATATCTTATTTCCCAGTTGCATGTAAAAACAATTTTTAACATTTGTTTTTTAAAACTTTGGGTTCCAAATTCTCTCCCTTCCTCTGGACTCACCCACCCTCATTGAGAAGGCAAGCAACTTGATACAGGTTATAAATGTGTAGTCATACAAAACACTTCCATAATAGCCATGCTGTGAAAAACTAACTCTATTTCCCTCCATCCTATCCCACCCCCCCATTTATTCTATTCTCTCCTTTGACCCTGTCCTTCCTCAAAAGTGTTTGCTTTTGATTACCCCCTCCCTGAATCTGCCCTCCTTTCTATCATCCTCCCTCCCCTACCCCCCTTATCCCTTTTCCCCTTATTTTCCTGTAGGGTAAGATAGATTTCCATGCCCAAATGAGTGTGTGTGCTATTCTCTCCTTAAGCCAAATTCAATGAGAGTAAGATTCATTTATTCCCTCTCACCTCCCCCTTCTTCCCCTCCATAGTAAAAGCTTTTCTTTCCCTCTTTCATGTGAGATAATTTGCCCAATTCTACCTCTCCTTTTCTCTTTCTCCCAGTACAATCCTCTCACCCCTTAACTTTATTTTTTAGATACCATCCCTTCATATGCAACTCGCCCTGTGCCTTCTGTCTATATATATTCCCTCCAACTACCCTAATACTGAGAAAGGTCTCAAGAGTTACAAATAGTTCAATTTTAATAAGTTCCTTATGATTTCTCTTGAGTCTTGTATTTGAAAGTCAAATTTTCTATTCAGCTCTGGTCTTTTCATCAAGAATGCTTGAAAGTCCTCTATTTCACTGAATGACCATATTTTTCTCTGAAGGATTATAGTCAGTTTTGCTGGGTAGGTGGTTCTTGGTTTTAATCCTAGCTCCTTTGACCTCTGGAATATCATAATCCAAGCCCTCTGGTCCCTTAAAGTAGAAGATGCTATATCTTGTGTTATACTGATTGTGTTTCTACAATACTTGAATTATTTCTTTCTGGCTACTTGCAATATTTTCTCCTTCAAAAAATCTTGCTTTATTTCTTTCAGGAATTCTAACTGAACTTGTATCCAAGCTGTGTTTTGATTTGAGACAAGAAAAGTCTATAAGAAAGATAGATGTTTTGGACTCATTCTTTTCACTTAGACATTCCATAATAGCCCTTTTGGTGGGAGTCTTTTTGTTTGTTTATTTACTCATTCTTCTAATGTTACTTTATATATTGGGACTTTATGTTTGGGCCAAGTTCTGTATACTTCTGGGATGAATTTTGTGGATTTCTATAGTCCTAATCTGTATTAGCTGGTGTCCCATTTCTATATTATCCAGATATCAAGTTGTACATTCTTCAAGGATTACATGACAACTCCACCCAGGCAGCTACAAACTTTTAGCAGTCTCTACATTGTTTCATTTGGAGCATGGTCTGATTACTGTTTTCTTTTTCTTCTTCTGTAATTTCTGTACTCCAGACCCTGGTTTAGGTTTGGGTAATACACCTGAAGACTTGCCACTGTGTAGAGCTCTAGCACACAGTTGCTGGCTCCAGCACCCATTAGGCAGCTGCAAGGGTCTGCTCAATCAGAATAATAAAGCTGTTGGCTTATTCCTGGTATAAACCTGGAATATGGTCCATAATCCAGCCCTAGGGTCAGTGTAACATAGGCTTAAGTTCCTGCCCCAGTCCCTTGCCTGTGGGCCAAAGTTTTGATCCTGGGCTAGGAGAAATGATCTTGATTCCTTCTATTTTCTGATTACTACTCAGTCTGTTTTTCTTCTTAGATCTCTGTTGGAGCAGTTGTGGAGAGAATAGGGCTGTGCTACTTCTTCCTACTCTACCATATTTGCCAGTCTCATCAATTACTACTTCATAAAATAGTTTATCTACTAATGATAGCCCTCTTAAATTTTTAATTTTTCCTATTATTTCCCTTAAAATCTTTTTTTCCTTGTTTTTTAGGAAATTTTTTTAAAAATTGTTGTATTAGTTTTATGAAGTGGCATGGTGCTGGTATACTGTCCAGGTTTCACGGCCATACAACAATGAGGTCAGCATGGCTCTGTATACCTTCAGTTTGGTAGTCAGTCTAATACCTCTTCTCTCTCATACTTTCCTTCAGAGCCTCTCAAACACTGAGCTAGCTCTCAAAATGCATGTGTCAACCTCATTATCAATGTGTACATTCCTGGAAAGTACACTACCAAGGTAAGTGAACTTATCCACTGCATTCAAAACTTCTCCATTTGCTGTAACCAATGGTTCGTTCCATGTATGGATGGTGTGGTGGTGGTTGATGGAGCACCTGTGTTTTCTTGGTGTTAATTGTTAGGCCAGAATTAGCACAAGAAGCAGAGAATTGATCCACACTTTGTTGCATCTCAGCTTCAGAGGCTGCATTGAGTGCAGAATCGTCCGCAAACAGAAATCATGAACTAATACTCCTTCCACTTTGGTCTTGACTTGTAGCCTTTTCAAGTTGAAGAATTTACCATCAGTGCATTAGCTGACCTTGATGCCATGTTCATCCTCACTGAAAGCATTTGACAACATGGCTGAAAACATCATGCTAAAAAGCATGGGAGCAAGCACACAGCCTTGTTTCACTCCATTGGTGACTGGGAAAGCATCAGAGTACTGTCCATTATCCAGAACCTGGGTAAGCCTGCCATCATGAAATTGACATACAATGCTGATGAACTTCTCCAGGCAACCAAATTTTGACATAATCTTCCATAAACCATCATGACTGACAGTATCAAAGGCCTTAGTCAGATCTGCAATGTGTACAGACCTCTGTTCTGCTTCTATCATTTCTCCTGGAGTTGTTGAGCTGCAAAAACTATATCCAACCATTCCTCAGCCCTTTCTGAAACCACACTGGCTTTCAGGTAGATGACTATCTTCCAGGTAAAGGATCAGCCTATTAAGGAGGACTCTGGCAAGAATCTTGCCAGCAATGACTAAGAGAGAGACCCCCCTGTGACTGTCATAGGACAATCCATTTCCTTCACCTTTATAAAGATGGACAATGGAGGCAACCTTGAACTCCTGGGGGATAACCTCCTCTCTCCATACTACCTGGAAAATTTCAGTCAGCTTTTGTATGAGCAATGGACCCCCTACTTTGTAAATCTCAACTGGAATAGAATCACTACCAGGTGCTTTGCCACATTAAAGGAGCGTAATGGCATTCAAAACCTCTTCTTCAGCTGGAACTTGAGCTGGGGAGGAATTGACTTCAACCTGAGGTAAATGGTCAATGGCCTCAGCATTGATTGATGACAGTTTGTTGAGAATTCTATGAAAGTGTTCAGCCCATCTCTGTAGGATCACATTCTTATCACTAATCAATATGGCTCCATCAGCACTGAGTAGTTGAAATGCACCATAGGTCTTTGGATCATAAATAGCCTTCAGGGCATCATAAAAGCACTTTGGATTGTTAGTATCAGCATAAAACTGAATTTCATCTGCCTTCTTATTGAGCCAAGAATCTTGCAACTCTCTAAGCTTTGCTTGTACTTTGCTTTTGATGGAATTAAATGCTTCCTTCTTAGCAATGGATGAACTATCCTACAGGTAAACCCTCTAGAGTTTTTGTTTTTCATTTAGCCGCTTCTGAATTTCCCCATCATTTTCATCAAACCAGTCTTGGTGTTAGCGAGTGTTCTGACCCAGATGAGCAAATGAAGTGCTATATACCAAATTTCTGAAAACTGCCCACTCCTTTTCTGCTCTAAGTTGCCAACTGTGTGTTGGCTCAACTTTCCCTCTAAGTTAGCAACAAACCATTCCTGCTCAGAAAAGAGCTCTAATCTGTTGACATTAATTCTTCTGGTAGTCATTTTGCCTTTTGAACGCCACTTTTGTTGAATGTGAATATTTAGCTTGGAGGGGATAAGTCTATGATCAGTTCAGGACTCTGTGCCACACATTGCCTTCATCATTCTCACATCCTATCTATTTTTTCTCCTTAAAATCACATAGTCTATTAAATGCCAATGTTTGCTGTAAGGGTGCATCCATGAAATTTTATTGCATTTAGGTAAATGGAAGACAGTGTTGGTGATGAAATGGTAATGAGATACACAAGTCTTCAGTAGTAAGTGAACATTGCTGTTGCCATTTCCAACTCCTTTCCTCCCTAGGACTCCCTGCCAACTCTGGTAGTCTAGGTTTATTCTAGCATTGAAGTCACCCAGAGTTATAAGCTTGTTCTCTTTTGGCACATTGATGACAAGGGTTTCCAGGTCTTCATAAAATTTTTCTTTGACCTCATCAGGATTCATCATGGTGGGAGCATAGGCATGATGATGGTGGCGTGACTTTTTCTTGCAAGTGGCAATCACATTGTCATGAGCCTGTTGTTCACTCCTTTTGGTAGGCATACAAGCTTGTTAACTAGATTAGTTTTGATTGCAAAACCTACACCAGCTTCATAGCACTCCCCATCAATATGGCCACTCCAGAAAAATGTGTATCCAGCTCCAACCTTCATTTGCCAGCTTTCTTTCACTCAAGGCTGCTATTTGGATTCAATACCTGTTGAGTTCTCTTGTAACAAGAGCTATTCATTTTTCAGGCCTACTGGATTTTGTGTCATCTATAAGTATGTGCACATTCTGTGTGCCAATGGTGAGTGGAATCGCCTTTGCAGATGTTTTAATTTGTCATTATTTTTTGTTTTATTGGATTGTTTAATCCATTCACATTTAAAGTTGTAAGTTAGGTTTTTATTTTCCTCTTTCTCTAATATTGAGGGGGTTTTTTTAAGGTATGGTTTTTTTTCTCCTCTTCTACTGTAAACATAGTACTATGCTCTTTCAATTATTTTAAGCTTTTTTTTTTGAGGCAGACACTTTCATACTAGCTTAGTTTCCCTCAGCCCTGATCCCCTCTTCTCATTTGTTTCCCTTTTCCATTTGGGGTTTTGTTTCTTAGATCCTTTTTCTCTCCTGATTTTATCTGGTTATATAGTTCCTCCTCCCTTTTTTCCTCTCAATTGAATAGATTCCTCCTTCTCTAATCCTCTTTATGTTTCTTTTTTAAAATTTCATTTCTGCACCTCTTTCCAAAAAGGATTGTCTTCATTATCTACCCTCTCTGCTTATTTATACCTCATTCTCTAATTCATGACCCTTAAAATTATTTTGTCTCTCTCTATTTTTTCTAGTTTCCTCATGTAATAAAGCTTCCAAGGTATCCATTCTACTCTCTTCCCTTTAGGTAGTTTCTGAAAGGACCCACATGAACAAAAATATTCATAGCAGCTCTTTTTGTGGTGGCAAGGAATTAGAAATTGAGAGGATGCCCATCAAGTGGGGAATGGTTGAGCAAGTTGTGGTATATGAATGTAATGGAATATTATTGTGTTATAAGAAATGATGAACAGGTTGACTTCACAAAAACCTGAAAAGACTTGTATGGTCTGATGCTGAAAGAAGTGAGCAGAACCAAGAGAACATTGTACACAATAACAGCCATGTTGTGCAATGACTAATATTGATAAACTTTACCCTTCCCAGCAATACAAGGATCTAAAATGTCTCTAAAGGCCTGGTGATGGAAAATGCTATCCACATCCAAAGAAAGAACTATGAAAGTTGAATTGCTATTTTTTTCTCTTCTGTTGAGTTTTGTTTCCTTTTTCTGGTGGTTCCTCCTATTGGTTCTAATTTTTACTTACAACATCACTAATATGAAAATATGTTTAATAGGAATGTATATGTATAGCTTATATCAGATTGTGCGCTGTCTTGGGGAGCGTGGTGGGGAGGAAGGGGGAGAAAAATTTTAAACTCAAAAGCATATGGCAGTGATTGTTGATAAATCAAAATAAATTAATAAAAAAAATTTTTTAATTAGGTAGTTTCTGCCACTGCACTGTAGGACTTGCCCCATGTATCCCCCTTGTCCATTGTGCCTCACTACCAGAACAATGTCAACTATTAGAAGTATCAAAGAAGACACTGTAGTGCCCTTTCCCCACATTGTTCCTGATTATGCAGCCCACCACTGATGCATGCCATCCTCTGGTCATCTTTTTTTTCCACATTTGCCTCAAAATCTCCTCTCTGGGTCCATGCTCTCTCATTCTCCCAGGTTCCAGTTGCCCCAGGAGTTCCAAATATATACTCTTCCAATGTAGGACAAGTAGACTTTTCAAGTACCAAATCCCTCAGATCTCACCCAGCGTATGTAGGGTTCTCATCTCCTTCCATAGACCATGTCTCTCTACCCATAGAATCATTAATCAATAGAACCTCCTCTCCCCTTCAAAGTAAGGCCTCCTTCATTTTCTCCATTTGATCTTTTCTCCCCCCTCTTCACCCAGTCCCTTTTAGGCTCTTCTCTTTCTGAGACCACAGGGGTCACCTTCCCCTCATTGCTAGCCCTAGATTTGACCTCAACAGTCACTCACTCCTTTCTATTCTTCTGAAGCCCTCCCTCCCTTTCATGTACCCTCCTATGTTTTAATGTGGCCTCCCAAAAAAAAAAGAAAATTGGTTTACCTGTAGGCAGGTTCTGTTCACAATGCCCCCTGTACACCTTATTACTGTTACCTCTACCAGATTTCCACCCTCACCCTTGTCTCCTGTTGCACATTTAGAAAGAAATCACTTACTTGTCTTTCTGTTATCATTCTGCTACTGTTGCTGTTCTTGCCTACTGCATTTATTCACTCCTTCTGCATTTCTGTTGTTTGGGGTATTCAAGAAGCAAATAACCTCTTCCATTCTGTTCTTTTTCCTAAAAATGTTTCAAATTCTTATTACTGAATATCCATCTTTTTTCATTTATGGTTAAGCTCAGATTTGAAGAGTAGGTCACCTTGGGCTTCATTCTGAGTTCCATTACTTTTTGGAACACATTATTCCATTCCCTAATATATTTTCTAATGGGTGCAGAATAGACTTGCATTATTTGGGTGCTTTCTCTTTCGTATTTTAACGTCCTTCTTGCAATGGCTTGCAGAACTTATTGTTTGTGAATTGAATTGTTAAATTTAACCACTTATGTACCTTAAAGTTTGTAGTCCTGTGTTTTGTTTTGTTGTTGTTGTTGTTTTTACTGGAGGCAATCCATGAATTCTTCCCATTGTAATTTCAACTTCTATGTTCAAAAGTTCTGGGTAGTTCTCTGCTATTTTTTTTTTCATTGGGATGTTAAGGATTTGTATCCTATTGTATTCTTTAGGGAGACCTGTGATTCTTGGGTTTTTCTCTATGCATCCTTCTCCTAGATCAATATGTTTTGCTTGCAAAGTAAACATATTTTCTTTTAATGTTTTATTTGATGTACTAAGGGGCTATGACCACCTAATTGGCTGTCACAGCAAAAGCAAATTTCTGAATCCTAGAGGTAGGGTCTCCACTGGAGTGTGGAGGTGGGTTTTATTATAACCTTGTGTCATATTCTTGGGTCTACAAGTTCAGCTTCTCTGCCCATAGCATAGGAGGTAGAAGAAGATTGCTCAGGGTCAATAAGCAACAGTTCATGTTGCTTTCTTTCTTTTACCTTCTTTTGGATTCTGGATGTCCTAGATCATGAAGACAGCTGAAGTTGTTTTATCTTTGCTGTATAACTTCTGTTTTGGAGAGGTTTTAGAGGTCATAGGGATCAGAGAATATGTCTGGTCCTCTATCTTGTTGCTCACAAACCCAGAAGTCCCAGGTTTTCAATTTCATCCTTTTTGTGACTTTAATTTTTAGATGTACTTGTTATATACACTAAATTGTCAGAGTTTGTTTAATTATCCAACTTGTCACTTTCACATTTAACTCTAATTACTCTCCATTAACATTTAAATCAATGATTCTGTAGCTTATGTTCATTTATTTCTTTGCATTCTTTTTTTATCTTCTAAGTAAATATTTGTCACTGTGATTAATTTTACTTACATTTCTATTCTGCCACTCTCCATTGGCTCTTCATTTTCCCATGCCATTTGTCTGTACTATTTTAAAATTCTTTGAATCTACTTAAATTGAAATTCTCTATCTTGGTATATGTATGTAATCTATTGATCTATCTGTCACCTCTCTGCCTACCTAGATAATTCTCTCCCTTGATCTTCTTTTTTTATATGCCCGATTATGCCCTCTTAAACAAAAGTTTCAATACCTTTCCTCTCTTTTCTTCCAACCTCTTATTTTAGTAACATCTTTTTCATTGCACCATTTACCAAGAAGCTTTCTTCTGCTTTGTTTTCCTCATTATTTCTCTTTCCTTCCATCCTATTAAGAATTTTATTTTCCAATAAATGGTTTATGACCTTACTTGTTACTTTTTTATTTTCTGTATTCCTCTTATTTGAAAAGCTTCTAAAGATGAGGTTTGAACTCCTTGTTCTATGTAATTTGTACGTTATTGTCTCTTTTTCTATCACCATGCACTTTCTTCTGTTGTTTCTACGTTTAGGAATAACAATTCACAAGGGAAGCAATGTCAGATGGAAACAGTGTAGTAAGACTCATTCTTTGTCTAAGATTGGGAAGACTAGTCCTACTCTTGGCCCTTACCATCGTCATTCTCCATTCCTAAGGATTTATTGACCTATTTATGTTCCTCCCTCCCAAACCCCCACACTCTAGGTTCTACCTGCCTTAGGAATGCATATATTATTTCTCCTCACATGATATTTGTCCAGGGAGGTACATACCTTTCTCAGAGAAAGTAATAATGTGAAAATTTCACCTAGATGAAATCCAGAGTTTAACTGAGTTCCTGAATCTTACCACATATATATGTGTGTGTAGGTGTATATGTGTACATATGTGTGTGTGTGTGCCTGTGTATTCTCCCAAAGAAACATTCTTAAATAGTATCTTTTTTTTCTTCTTTTGGAACCCACTTTTTCTACTTCCACATTCTAGACTCTCCTCTCAATTTTTTTATCCTATTCTCCCACAGTCCCACCTGTGGTTGAGAGACTAAAGGAATAATGAGTATTCCTTTGCTCACCACCTATGCCTTTGGTAGTGGTGCATCACCAACTCACCCCTAGAGGTTCCTTATCTGCCATCTCCTCATTTGTACAATTTCCCTCAGTGTTATTCCCTCCTATAAAAGAGTAGATTCACATGTAGGGAGACAAAAGATTTAGTCCACTGAGCATTAGCTTAACTCTTCTGTGTTTATATTCCCTAATTCATTAAGGTTTCCTCAAACCTTTTGCCTCTTTGGTCCTTTTTAACCCTTTTATACCTCTTTCTACATTATGTTACTACACAGATCATTCTATTATTTTCAAACAATAACCTACAAACATGGGCAAATTGATTCCATTACTTAGTCTTTTCTTGATAATTATGCTTATTTACCTCTCTTATACTCTGTCAGATATTTTTATCTTTGGGCTTGTTTTTTGCAAGAATGATTAAATTTTTATTTTGTTGAAAAGTAATCTTTTTCATACATGAATAACTGTGCTTATATTTGCAGGATATGTTATTAGGAGCTGTGTCTTAAGCTGCTTTGCTTTTTGGAAATTACTCTTTTATTCTCTCCTGTGGTATCTCACAAATGCAGAATAATCCTTACTTATCCTAATTGTTTTTCCTTCATATTTGAAAGACTTTCCTCTGGTCGTCTGCAATTTTGTTGTAGTTATTAAAGTTGTTCAATTTTGCCTATATATGCTTAGAATTGGAAGTCAATCAGTTGGTCAATAAACATTTACTAAGTACCTACTATTTGGTAGGCACTGTGCTAAGCACTGCTTATATAAAGAAAGACAAAAGACAGTCCCTTTTCTCAAGGAACTCATAGTCTAATAGTGGAGAAAAATGCAAACATCTATGAATAAACAAATTATATACAGGATAAATTTGAAATAATTGACAGAGGACAGCCACTAGAATTTGGGGGGAGGATCATGAAAGGCTTTCTATGGGTGATATTTTAGCTGAGACTTAAAAGAAGCCCGGAGGCAGAAATGAGAAGAGAGCATTCCAGGCATGGAAGATGGGCAGTGAAAATGTCCAGAGATGAGAGATGGAACAGCAAGGAGAGCAGTGTAACTGGATCACACAGTACATGATGGGAGAAAAGGGTTGTGAGATATAAGAAAACTAGAAAAGGGAGGCAGGAAGTAAGGGGTTTTGCTTTTTTTTTCTACAGTAATCTATGAATTCTCTTGATCAAACTTTGTATTCATAAGTTCTTGACAATTTTCTTGTTTTACTTACTGCATACAGTAGCAGAGAGAAGCAAGCATGCATCACCAGAAGCATCACCAGAAGGCATGAGTGGCTCTGCAACATCAGAGTTGTGAGTTGCCACAGCCTTTTGTGAGCTCTTGCCATATGTATTACCTGCCTGTACTCCTTCCCATATATTCTCTGGACACACATGTTTCTTGCATATAGTCACCCCTGATATTGGTGTTTTGATAATCTGTATAAGATGGTGCACTGTAGGGTTCAGATGAGATCTTGTCCTCTCACTTAATTTTGTTGTGCTGTCAGATTAAGTGTCTTTTGCTTTGAAGTAATGTGTCCTTAGTCATTTAACCTTTGTCTGCTTTGGTTTCCTCAACTGCAAAATAAGGCTAATAATAGCACCTACCTCCCACAGTTGTTATGAGGAACAAATGAGATAATATTTTCGAAGTTCTTAGCATAGTACCTGGCACATAGTAGGCACTTAAAGATGCATGCTTCCTTTTTTTCCTTCCTTTATAGTTGATCCAGTAAAAGTAAACACATCAATTGGAGGACTTATGAGTTTTGTTTTTTTAATGTATGCTGAACCACATTCATTACATTCCTTGAAATTGGAGTATTGTTCAGGAGGCCCAGGTAGGTGGGGCAGGGTCTAAGTGCTTCACTTACAAAGAATTTAGTTAGTTAATCAAATTTCCATCTTTTGGGTAAATAAATATGTGTATACATATGTACATACATATATATTTTCTCTTCAAATTAAAATGCTCCCAAAATATTTATTTTAATACTATGTGCTCAACAAAACTTATATATGTGGTATATATAACATATATGTATGTACATACATATGTGCTTTTATACTTACACAACCAATGTACACATGCTTGTACATTGGTTTTTAAGTAAAGGAATATCTGCTTATGAGTTATTGGATAAAATCTCCTAATACACTAGAAGGAACATGACAAAATAGACAGGTTTCTAAACTTATAGTCTTAGGGTTTGAATTACTACAGTTACTAGGGTTTGAATCACATTTCAAACATCTACCAGTCATGTAATAATAAGAAAAGGCTATTTATTTCTCAGTTCCTCAGTTTTCTTATCTGCAAAATGGGAATAACAATATTTGCACCACCACCTAACAGACCACAAACTGGCTGGAGCAAATTTTTCATGAAGAAAATCTTTTTTAAAACTTTCAAACACCTTATAAATGTGAGTGAAACTAAATGATCCCTACACTCACAAGACTCTTGCAACACACTAGTAAAACATAACTATGGGTGGAGGCTTATTAACACTCATTCTATCTGATCCCTTTAATAAATTTGTTTTAAAGAGGCCCATATTTTACCCCAAACATTTAGTAGAATAAGATAATTGTAGATCTTGAAGGAACCTTGAGAAATTAAATGGTTCACCCCACTGCCTCCCAGCAGATGATTGTCTAAACTATCCAAGACAGTTGTCTTAAAAGTATTCAGAGATATAGGCTGTATAATAGATTTCCATTTCTTAATTCAATATTTTATTGCTTTTTCAGTCAACATTTTTTATATGCAACTGAAACTCTTATGTCTTTTCCAGTGGCTGAAGCATGCACCTAGCAGAAGATTAATAAATATTGGTTGAAGTTTATAGCTCTGAATTGTTCATCTGGTTTTATTAGTATTTTGTTTATAAGTTTCAGATAAGCAGGGAAGACATCTATTTCACTCATTCTCTTTGGTATCTTGGCCAGTGTTATCTGCAGATAGAGTGTTAAGTACTTTTTTCTTATTCTGACATTCATCCCCATAAGGAAAGGCCAATAGAGCTATCTCCTACTGTTAATATGTATTTTTAGTAGAATCGGCTGTTAAGTAATGAGTCACATTTCCTGATTGCCTTTCATTATAAAACTAGAGATATTTCCCGATGAAAAATATTTTCAGCCCCAGAATACAATAAAACCATACTTAAGAATCTAGCAAACTTTCAAAAAATATAAGATGTTCAAAAAGTCTTAGTGCAGTTTTAAGCTCTTAAAGTTATACACCTAAGTATTAGCAAGTATACATCAGTATTTCAAAGAATCTATGATCTCATTCATGTAAGTATTCATCCCTTTGGTGCAGAGCACAACCTATTTATGCACTGTAATCACTAGCCATTCTTGCCCATGTTCTTCCATAGATCTTCTAAGACCCACTCCTAGACAGGGCCACTCAATTTGCCTTTCATGAGGTCTTCTTACCTAAATCATAAATCTTTGAGGTCTTTTTACATTCATGGGTAACAGTAAGGCACTCAGGTTGTCCACCTATTGCCCCATCACTGTCACCGTAAGAATTGCAAGCCTCTTTTTGTGATTAAACCTTTCCTTCATATTAGCCCTAGAACCACTTTTTGATCTGTCATTAATTAGTCTTTCCACCTCAAATCTCTCCTCTTTTCAATCCACCCTGCATACAATTGCCAAAATGTTTTCCTGAAGCGTATGATAGACAGTATCATTCTCATACTCAACTTTTTTTAAAGATGAAACAAAACTTTAAAGGCTCCCCATTGTCTCTGGGATCAATTGCTCTGGCATTTAAAGCTCTTCACAATCTGGTCCTAAATTACCTTTCTAGACTTATAATATACTATTTTCCATCATGTCCCTTGTAGTCCAGCCATTCTGGCCCTCGTTCACTGTTCCTTATCCATGACACTCCATTTTTCATCTCTTTGCCATTGTATTTGTTGTACTCCACTCCCAGAATATACTGTCTCCTTACCTATATCTTTTAGAGCTCTTAACTTTGTAACAGTTAAAAGAAATTAAGGTAGACTGAGTCAAATAGTTCTGCACATAATCAATTTATTAGTAATGTGTGAATTTGCCAGGAATGAGTATCTCAGCTTCCCCAGCAAAGCTAAGATCCCATGATGAGGAATGGCTGCTCTTTTTATAGTTTTTAGGGAAGTGCAAAACAAAGAACAGGGCTTCCTAGGCAGGGAACAAGTTATGATTGGCTAGAAAGTGGGAATGAGGTGTTATCAACAACCCCTAATTTCTCTCTTGTGACTAAGACATAGGCATTGTTTGAGTGCATCTACAAGGTTAGGGATAGTGGACCAGACTTCTTTGGAAAACAAACCCAACATCCTTTAAGGGAAACAGAATTCCTTGACTCAAGAATAGAACAGTGATTAACAAGAGAATTGTATCTCTAAACTTAACTCATTAAAGGACAGCAGAATTTCTGAACTAAGTTCAGAGACAAGAATCATGACTTGGGTAGTTGCAGGACAAAATCAATTAGCTTTAGGATCAATTAAAAAAGGCACAGAATCAATCTGATTATTTCAATTTCCTTCAAAATTCAGCTCAAGTATGATCTTCTACATGAAGTTTTCTATTCTCCCAGTGGTTAGTATCCCTCTCCTCTAAAACTGCCCAGTATTTGTTTTTTATATATTGTACATAATAACAACAGCTAAATTTTATATAGTGCTTTAAGATTTGCAAAGCACTCTATCTTGTTTGATCCTCACAATAACCCTGTGAGGTAGGTACTACTATTATTCCCATGTTATAAATGAAGAAACTAAAGCTGAGAGGTTAAAGGATTTGCCCAGGATCCCACAGTTATTGCGTCTGAGACAGATTTTGAATTCAGGTCTTTCTGATTCTAAGGCCAGTATTCAATTTACAACATCACCTAACTCTAACAATATACTTATATACATGTGTATTATTCTTTCCTACAGCATGTAAGCTCAATAAGGGCAAAAATTGTTTCATTTTTGTCTTAACATCCCCAATGCACTGAGCTTGGCACATAGAAAACCCTTAACCAATTCTGGTTGATTATTTTACACACACACACACACACACACACACACACACACACATAATATATACATATATGTGTGTATAAACCTATTTGTGCCCACCATATGTCTCTCCATTGTTCTTTGGTTCACCCATGACTTTTATTCTTTAGAGATTCTTCTGTCCCAAGGTTAACTATGGCATTGCTGGAAGAATTGTGTTAAAAATATCAGTCCTTATTCTGGAGAGCAACTTGGAATTAGGAAAATCATGGTGCAATATCCTAAAGACCTCCTCTCTTCCTACTATTCAATTCTGAACCCAATTTGTTGTCCATCTGAATTGCCTGTCCCTGCTACATATAGCCACTTGTATTTATTAATATATTAGTCCAATGGATTTACCATCACACTCCATGTTACACAATATATGTGATAAGTATCTTTTATCTTTAGTTTTTCCTGTGAGAATTAAATCAATTTGTGTTAGTCATGGATCTCATCAAAGAGGTTTAGGGATGGTCTATTACTTGTTGCAACCAGAACAATATCTTACTCAAAAAGTAGCATGTGAAGGACCTCATCATCTAGATGGAATTCCTCTTCATTTGGTTTGGGTATAGGGAGGCTATAGGACCTCTTGATTTAGAGCTGAGAAAGACCTGGTGCAAACCCCTCATTTTAAAAATGAGAAAAATGAAGCCTAGAGAGATTAAGTGATTTGTTCAAGTTGTACTAATAAGTGGAAAACATGAAATTTGAACCTAAGTTCTCTGACTCCAAATCCATCACGTTTTCCACAGCACCAATATAGTGAGAGACACCTTTGACAAATATGCATTTCCCTGTTTTATCACCTGGATATTAGTATTCAGAAGAAGGGGCAGCTGGTGGCACAGTAGTCAGGAAGAACTAAGATCAAATCTGGCCTTAGATATTTACTAGCTTTGTGGCCCTGATGAAATCATTTACCCTCTGCATACTTCAGTTTCCTCTTATGTAAATATGAGGATAATAATAGCACTTATATTGTAGGATTGTTGTAAATATTAAGTAATATTAGGGTAGAGTCAAAATGGTGGATTGGGCAGCCACCCAGCTGAACTCTCCCAACATCCTGTTCCAAACAACTTTAAAATAACACTTTATCTGGTTTGTTTGTTTTTTTCAGTTTATATACTATTGGAATTAATTGTTCTGTAAATGTTTGACAAAATTTTCTTGAAAATATGTCTATTCCTAGGTTGGTTTTTTCCCTTTCAGGGAGCTCATTTATGGTTTGTTCAATTTCTTTTTCTAAAATGAAGCTATTTAAATATTCTTTTTCCTCTTCTGTAAATCAAGGAAATTTACATTTTTGCAAATATTCAGCCATTTCATTAAAATTGCCAGTTTTATGATATTTAGTTGGGCAAAATAATTCCTAAGAATTTCTTTTATTGCATTTTCTTTGGGTGTCAATTCACCCTTTTCATTATTGATACTGACAATTTGTTTGGTTTTTTTCCTTTTTAAAAATATATTTTTTCTTTAAAAAAAATCTGGACAAATGAGATCTTGGAGAAGACTTTGATACCCCCAAAGTACCTCAAACTGGCTGCTAAACTTAGGGAATCCAACACAGCTGGGATTGACATCTTCAAGTCCTCCGCATACATTAAGAACAAGATAATGTCTCTCTTGAAAGAGGCTTGACAAAGGCATTGAAGAAACTGGATGATTATCTGAATACACCCTTGCCTGAGAGGAGATAAATGCTGATATTTGCAAAGATGATAAGATCTCCAGGTGCAAGTTTCTGGACCCAGAGGAGTTGTTTAGCTGGCTAATCTGCCAACATCTCAAACCATTTTCTTGAGTGGATTATGAACATGTAACCAACATTGACTCCTCTTCTCCCCTTTGTGTTGACCCTAGTGACTAAGAATATGAGTCACTTTCAAGTAGATCTTGTCAGAGGCAATAATTTTGCCTCAACATGAGAGGTAGAGGGTATGTGACAAGGATTAGGGTGGGTGGTGATTGTTGGATTCTGGCAGATAGATTTTAGCCAGGACGTTTTAGCAACCCCCTTGCCAGTGAGTCCTAGATAAAGAGAAAACTGAATACTACTTAGTCACTGGTACAATTCAGTTGCTACCTTTGGTACTAATAATATTGTTATAACTCTGCCCAGTAGTAATTAATCTAAACTTTCACTTGTCTCAAATTTTGGTGGAAAAGAGGCTTGACAAAGGCATTGAAGAAACTGGATGACTATTTGAATACACCCCTGCCTGAGGAGATAGATGCTGTTACTTGTAAAGATGCTGGCCCTTTCAGGCCAAGGGAAAAATAGGTGACCCAGAGGGATAAAAAGATAAAGGTGTGGAGCAATGTTGATGCCAAAAGGCCCACTGGCTCTGCCAGTCAGTAGGGAATGCTTGAGCACTGATATTTGCTTGCCACTAGGTTGGGCATATTTATCAATGTATATGTGTTGACCCATGGGGAGGAGAGAAAAATAAGTTCTCTGTGGTGCTTAGTGCTGAAATTTGCCATGCAAGTCTTGTCTCTTCTTCTCTAGGTCTTGGGATGTTGTATAGCTCATTACCACCAACCTTCCACCCAAACAACTAAGAAATGGCCAAAAGATTCCCCTTCAGTTCCTCCTGGTTTTCCTTGTCTACTGACTTTCTCAGATGAGTCCATCCAGTTGCTTCTGGATGATTCATTTATAGTAATAGCAGTCCCCACTGCATGAGAATTACTTTTGGTCTATGACTTGAGTACTGAGCATCTTAAGGAGAAATTCCTTGAGATTTTCATACTGAGGGAGCTTTGTATTTTGACCTCAAGAGTTCAACATGGTTTATATCCCATTTGGTGAAATACACCAACCCATCCAGGTCATGTTTCTGACCTTAAACATTCTCTGCCAATTACAAACAGGTGGCTGACATCAGAGCTATAACTAAGGCAGGGTGACCAGAGCTTGGTCCATGGGCACCAAACTTTAGAGGGTACAAAAATTACCATCTCCTAATGCTCTCCTTTTCCTCTCATATGAGCTGCTCCTTCACCTGTCTCAACTTAGTGATGGTGGCCTTGTTTGGGGATGTGCTTTTTATTTTTTGTCAATCAGGAATAAGTGACTTGCCCAGGGTCACAAGCTAGTGAGTATCATGTGTCTGAGGCCAGATTTGAACTCAGGTCCTCCTGACTCCAGGGCTGGTACTCTATCTAGGTACACCACCTAGCTGCTCCAAGATGTGCTTCTTCGCCTCACTGGCCACTCCTGAGGCTAGCTATTCCACCTTCCTTTGACTTCCCATCTTGCTCTCTGCCCCTCCCTCCATTTTCCCCTGCAAAAAATTCCTTGCTATGGCTCTAACTAACATTTTGCCTGCTGATTTTGCCTCCATCTGTTTTCTTTTGTAACAGAAGGATTCTGTGAAAATGGAGCTTAAAAAATGAACTGACCATCAGCTGTGTCTCCCAATGAATTCATTGTGAGTAACACTATGTGGGGGCAGGGACCAGATTCAACAATCCTTTCCTATTTATTGCCTGCTGGTAGAATGAGCAAGCTTAAGAGCACCTCAAAACCACTAAACTTGACTGAACTTTTCCCACAATGATCAAGAAGACAGACAGGTATTGGTCTCTCCATGGGAACAGCACCAAATCCTGGCAACAGAGAGAAAAATCTTCTTTTCCCCTGGGATTTTGGTGGGGAAAATGACACCTTGACCAGAAGACAGAGAGAGAAAAGCATGTACCTTAATTCTCAATATTTTGTCTTTTGCCTGTAGGAAGAAATGACTCAGTGAGACTTTTATGAGCCCTGGGGGGTGGAAGGAAAGCAAGGTTGAAAATGCAGAATGAGCCAATTCAGTTATCCATCACAAAGAACCTTTCCACAGGCTCCATGGAAACCCTGTTACTTGAAATGTTTAAACATGAGACCTGATGAAAAAATCAACCATTTTTACTGTAGGAAACTGTCCTGAATTGGGCCCTGGGGACAGATGACCTGAATGTCCCAGAGGTCTTTAACTAGTGTGAAATCCTGTCATACTCAGAAATGTTTCCTTGGCCCTATAGAACAAACTAGATGCCCTGGAAGAGGTTCCACACCCTCACTGTTCTCTCCATTCAATAGTATATAGAGGGACCTACTGTCAGCTCAAAGGAAGGGCAGTTTTGTGAGAGTTTTAAATGGAATGCAAATAACTCTGACGGATACTCCAAAGCCAATAGTTAGAGAATCTCTTAAAAATGGCATCCTTAGAGCCAGCTATGATCTTAATGTCTGAGGTAACCCCATTTATAACAACTATAGTCAATAACTGAGCATTTATAATGTTGACATAAAAGATGGCACTTTTGAATGACATGCAGTTTAGATATACATTTTTCTGGTCTCAAGAATAGATAATTATATATTTAATTAATGTCTTTTTTTTTATAATATCAAGACTGGATTGATTGTAGCAATTAAAAATCAGCAAGGTATAGTGGAAGCCCTGAAATGAGAGTCAGAAGATGTGGATTTTCATGTTGGTTTGACTTCTAAGTCACTGTGTAGCCTTGAACAACTTATTTTCCCTCTTCAGGCTTTACTTTCCTCACAAATTCAAGTCTAGTTTCTTTAACACGTTGACCTTCCATAGTTCCTATCACACCAACAATAACATTACTTCCTGCGCATATTTTTGAAAATCCTTGCATTTTCCTTAAGAAATTTGCTTTTAGATCTGATAATAATCATATACACTATCTGCTCACCATACAATTCTAGTGATAAATTAGACCAGCTCTAGATCTGTGTTCCTATGAACTAAATTTCTGGAATGAATTGGAGTTATTAAGGAAAGGAAGACAAAAAAGAATTAGGTCTCTCAAGGAAATATTAATAACTTAAGTGACCCATGATAAGACAAATGTGAGCACCTACAAACAAATTTGCATTGACCCACAGCAATTTCCTAATGAATACCTCTGTGAGACAACTTTTCTACTTTCTGTAAGTAATTCCCCCTCTTAATTAGAGTAAATCCAAGATATTGCTTCTTGGACAGATACAACATTAATCCCATGATTATAATAGAGCTAAGAAACTGTTTCCCAAAGATTCATTTCTTCATTTCCTGTGTTTGACATTACTACTTTTCATCATTATTTTAAAGTCCCATTTGAAGAGTTATCCTCTTTTCCCTCTGCAGTGATCTTTTCTGAAGGTGAGGGAACTTGTTTCTAACTCATGTGACCTTTTGAACTATTCTATGTGCAAGGAAGAAAATGGCAGACCAACCTTCAACCTATTTGGCTTCTGAGTTCAAGTTCAATAACTATACACTGGTACCCTCTTCATATATGAAAGAAATAAAATGTGATGTTTCCCCTATCCCTTCCAAGATTGTTCCAATTCAAAATCGAATCCTATCAGAGAACTGTTACATATAAAGTTGATATTAGATTCATTTAAAGAAAACAAAAGTCATCTCCATGGAAAAAAGCTATCTCTCCCTAATGAATATGACGCTGATTTTTTTTAATAGTCCTGTTGGTGAAGCCAATTCTTAAGGAGGCAAGAACCTAAAATCTGCTCATAGGCTATGCCAGCATTTAAGATAGGAGCTGTCCAATACAGATGTTTGAATATCCCTCTCTTTCCCTCTATCCTGAGCCTCCCCTGACCCTCCTAAATCTATGGGTTGAATTAATATTTCTCTTTTTCACAAGAAGGAGCATTTTATTTGCAGACACACTCCAAGAGAAAGTCACTTGGCTCTCACTAGACCTTCACCACTAGAACTGTGGTGACAAAATAACAGGACTTGCTGTGAAGACTCAATAAATGTAAAATGCTTTTTAAATGGAGGAAAAAAGTTTTTTACTCTTCATAGATCTATACCATTTATAAATTTATTTCCCAGTTTTGATGGTACTTGATTCAAATAAAATTTGGTTTATTTTCAAATATTTTCCAAAAATCCATTTCCTACTTTTATTTATTAGATCATTTTTTTTTAAATTCAGTTTTCTTAATCAGTCCTTTGATCGTCAGGATTTCTATTTTGATGTTTAATTTGGGGGGGAGTTCATTTGTTGTTTTTCTACTTTTTTATGTGCCAGTACAATTTATTTTTCTATTCTTATTCTTTTATTAATATAAGTGTTTAGAAGTATAAATTTTTTCCTAAATACTGTTTTAACTGGGAATCATGAATTTTGGTATGTTTTCTCATTGTTGTCATTATCTTTAATAATATTATTGATTGTTTCAATGATTGATTCTTTGACCTATTCATTTATTAGGATTGAGTTACTTAGTTTCTAATTGTTTTTAATCTAAGCTTCCAAGGTCCTTTATTGAATGTAATTTTTACTGCACTGTGGTCAGAAAAAGATGCATTTAACATTTGCCTTTGTATGTGAGGTTTTTATGCTCTGGTGTATGATCAATTTTTGTGAAGGTGTACTCCATTCTATTCCCATTCAAAATTCTTTGAAGGTCTATCTTATCTAACTCTTCTAAAATTCTATTTACCTCTTTATTTATTTTATGGTTAAATTTATTTAGATCTGAGGGGGTAAATTGAGGTCCCTCACTAGTATACTTTACTGTTATGTTCTGTAACTGATTTAATTTGATTTCCTTCAAAAATTTGGGTGCCTTACCATTTGATATGTTCAGTTTTCATATTAATTCACTGTCTATGGGTACTTTTGGGGTGCAAAGGTGACACAGTGGGTAGAGTGCCAGGAGTTAGGAAGACTCATCTTTCTGAGTTCAAATCCAGTCTCAGACACTTAACCAGTTCTGTGACCCTGAACAAGTCATTTAACCCTGTTTGCCTCAGTTCTTGATCTATGAGGTGAACTGGAGAAGGAAACAGCAAAGCACTCCAGTAATTTTGCCAGGAAAATTCCAAATGAAGTCATGAAGAGTTGGACACAACTGAAATGATTGAAAAACAAAAACCTTTTAGCAAAATGCAGTATCCTTAGTGATCTCTTTCAATTAGGTCTATTTTTTTTTTTTGCTTTGTCTGAGATCATAATTGCTACCCCTATCTGTTTTTTTTTAACTTCAGTTGAAGTATTATAGATTCTGCCACAGCATTTTATTTTAACATTGTGATATGTTTTTGTTTCTAGTGTATATATTGTTGAATTCAGCTTTCTTCTCCATTTTTCTATCCTCTTCCACTTTATGAATGAATTCATCCCAGTCATAATCATAGTTGTGACTACTAAATGTATATTTCCATCTGACCTATTGCTTTTACTTAATCTTCTCTTTCTTACCTTGTTCTCTCCTCAAAAGTATCCTGACCACTGCCTTCTTTAATCCACCCTCCCTCTTACCCCTACCTCTTTCTCTTAACTCCTTTCCCTCCCTCTTTCCTATTGGGTAAGATTATATATACAAATGTTTTACCCACCTCTGTGTATGTGTGTGTATTTAGTCTTCTCTCCTTGAACCAGTTCATATTAGAGTGAAATATGAGTATTACCCACTCCACCTCCCCATTTTCTCCTCCAATGTATAAACTTTTCCTCTAATAACTCTTATGAGCATTAGGTTCTTAGGAATTATATATATATATATCTCATCTTCACATGCAGGAATGTAAACAGTTCAACCTTATTTAGTCTCTTATGATTTCTCACTCATTTTTTTCTCTTTATGCTTTTCTTGAGTCTTGTGTTTAAATGCCAAATTTTTTATTCAGGTCTAGTCTTTTTATCAGGAATGCTTGAAAGTTTTCTATTTCTTTAAATATCCATTTTCCCCCCTGTAATACTATACTCAGTTTTCCTGGGTAGGTTATTGATTCTTATCATAGCTCCTTTGCCTTCTGAAATATTATATTCAAAACTCCTGTTTTTTTATAGTAGTGGCTACTAAATCTTGTATGATCTTGACTATGCATCCATGGTATTTGAAGTATTTCTTTCTGGATGCTTGAAGTATTTTCTCTTTGACCTGGGAGCTCTGGAATTTGGTTATAATATTCCTGAGGGTTTTCATTTTTGGATTTCTTTCAGGAGGTAACAGATAGATTCCTTTCTTTCTTTCTTTTTTTGTGAGACATTCAGGGTTAAGTGACTTGCCCAGGGTCACAAAGCTAGTAAGTGTCAAGTGTCTGAGGTCATATTTGAACTCAGGCCCTCCTGACTCCAGGTCTGGTACTCTATTCATTGCACCACCTAGCTGCCCCAACAGGTAGATTATTTCAATTTTTTTTCTTTCTACTTCTAAGATACACAGGCCATTTTATTTTATAATTTCTTGAAATATATAAGATCTTTTTTTTTTGTCATGGCTTTCAAATAGTCCAATAATTCTCAAATTATCTCTCCTTACTCTGTTTTCCAGATTAGTTGTTTTTCCTATGAGATATTTCACATTTTCTATTTTTCAATCTCTTAACTGTTTTATCATTTCTTAATATCTCAGTCATTTAGCTTCTGTGTGGCCAATTTTAATTCGCAAGGAGTTATTTCCTTCAGTATTTTTATCCTTCATTTACCAAGCCATTAATTCTCTTTTCATACTTTTCTTGCATAGTTCTTATTTCTTTTCCCAATTTATCCTCTACTTGATTTTTAAAATCTGTTTTTGTTTGTTTGTTTTTAAATTTTTCTTTAACTCTCCTGGAATTGTTGTTGGTCTTGTTCCAATATGAATCTTTCTTTGAGGCTTTGATTTGTCAATGTTTTCAAGTCATTTTCTCCTCTGTTTTCATCTTAGTATTCCCTGTCACCATAGTACCTTTTTAAGGTCAAGTTCTTTTTTGTTTCCTTGTTTTTCCAGACTTTTGGACTTTATGTTAGTGTTGGACTCTGCTTACCTCCCCATAGGGGAGATGACTGGCTTGGGGTTTCATCTTTTATGTCTTTCTGCTGGTTTCACAGGTCAATTTTTGGGCCTGGAAGTTTTCGGTGCCTCCAAAGTGGTGTGATCCAGGAAGAGACCAGTTCACTACTCTCCTAGTTTGCACTCTGCAAGTTCTTGACATGGTTTAGGGCTGTTGGTTTGTGTATGGTTGAATTTCTGTAGACTGCTGCTGGACTCAGTCGCAGTTAACCTTCTAGAAATTCTATAGGTCCAGAGCAACTGAATTGTAAGATCTCTCTTAGTTTTGGTCTCCTGCCCTGGTTTATTCAGCTGTAGGCTTATGTGCAGGACTAAAATTTAGAACTGAGTCTCCCATCTGCTCTTGGGCACAGAGCCACACAGCTATGTTTCTAGAACTTATTCCTTATACCTTACACAGATTGGGCCCCTTTTCCTTTGCAATTGCAACTGCTCTTCTCTTCCCTGGAACTGAAATCCAGATCTGAGGAATGAGTGACAGAGCTGCCAAATGACACCCATTCTTGTTCCGAGTGCTGAGATCTCTTTCTGCCCAGGTGTTCAGTCCCCTTAACATCCCTGTGCACTGAGCTACTCCCTCCTGATGCTGTTCTATTGTTCCTGCAATGCTGAGCTCCCGGTCAACCCCAATTTTGCTGTTGGTTGACCTTTCTGCCTATCTTCTTAAGTTGCTGAGGGCTGGAGAAGTGACCCACTGTGACTGTTCTTGGCTTTCCCAATCAGAATTCAGTTTGATACATTTTCCACATTGTAGAAAAAGTTATAAAGGAGCTAAGCAAAATTGCTACCTTTTACTCCACCATCTTGACTCCACCACTTTCCTTGATGCTTTCAAGATTTTACCTGTAGCATGGATTTCCCTCATGTATATTTGGTTTCATCTAGATACTCTTCTCAATTTTGTCTTTTATATACACCGTTTCTAATTCAAATGTAGTACATCAGGGAATAAAATGTTATTTAATGAATGTGGTAATTCCCTTGTCATTAGTGGTTTAAAAAGAAGGTAATTAGAGACTAACAAACTTGCTCCATTTTGTAACTATTTTTTGTCTTTCTGGGAGTTTCAGCTCTTGAAATATTTGTTAAATTGAATCTCCTACCAAGCTTTCTGTAAACTTCCACTGCTTTTGTTGTTTTATTTTTTTTAGGCAATTGGGGTTAAGTGACTTGCCCAGGGTCACACAGCTAGTAAGTATCAAGTGTTTGGTCTGAGGCTAGATTTGAACTCAGGTCCTCCTGACTTCGGGCTGGTGCTCTATCCACTGTGCCATCTAGCTGCCCCCTGCTTTTGTTGTTTTATGAAACTTGTAATCTTCTACTATCCTAGTCCGCAATAGAATTTGTATTACTTGTATTCTTAAATGATGTTTCCCTTGGCTGCTATCTCACTTGGCAAGGAGATCAAGTATTTTTTAAAAATAGGTATTGAGCCCTTTCAACCTTCTTTTGGTAGAGACTTGAACATTAGGAGGAAAATGGGGTTGAGCAAGGTAAAGATCTTTGCCTTTTTACTTTTCACATTTTGTAGTAATGACAGCTCATTTGAATGAGTTAGTCTGAAGCTGCTGTCATTTTTCAGGTGCTTTAATAGACAGAGCGCTGGACTTGAACTCAAAAAAACCAAGACATTGCCTAGCTATGTGACCCTGGGCAAAAAACCTAAGCACTGTCAGCCTCAGTTTTCTTGTCTGTAATATAGGGATGACAATAATAATAATAGCACCTACCTCACAGGGTTACTATGAGGATCAAATGAGATCATATAAATAGAAAGCTCTTTGCAAACCTTAAAGTGTCATATGAATATTAGTTATTAATAATAGTAATAACAATATATACTTAACCTTTCTTCTAATTTGATTTTTTTTGCTCTGTTTGATAGTCTGATTGTGCATGGATAGCTGATTTCAATACAAAGTCTATATCAGTAGGCAATTACTTCTTATTTATTAAGATAAAGTCAGTTGTGTGTGTGTATATGTGTGTGAGTAAGAGAGAGACAGACAGACAGACACAGACACAGAGACAGAGAGATTTGAAAGTGTTAGTAGTATATTAGCATTAAGCTCCTGCAAAGTATACAAACTTTTGACTTTTCAACCCAGAGTCTTATTTTCCAACATTATTGTTATTATTCATTTTGCTATTATTCACTGCCTTCCCTTTTACCTTTCTTCACGTCAAACACACCAAGTATCAAAGTATATATTGATTTGGTTTGAAGATTTCACCAAGTTCTTCATGAAATTTAATCTCTTTCTTCCTCTTTTGCAACAGATGCTGATGTATAAACTTTAAATAAACTAGTGGGATTTTTTGCTTGTACTTATCATGAACACATCAAGATGAGATGACCAAGTATCCTACAAAATGGTATTTCTTGTGGCTTTGGGGTCACAATAAAACTGACTCTACTAACCTTTTTTTTTCTCTCCAAAGAGAATCCTTTTAGCTTCAATTTACTTTTGTCTTTTGGTTTCATTTATAGGGAGACTATTAATGTTGACTTAGTTTAGTTTTTCCAGTAGTATGGTGATTAGTTGATCATTAGGCAACAATCTCACATATAGAATACATATTGGTAGATAATAGTCATAGGGGGAGAGATTTAGAGCTAGAAGGAATCTAAAAGACCATTTAATATAATCCTTTTTTATACATGCAATCCCTTTTGATAGATAAGGAAACTCTGGTCCAAAGAGGTTAAGTCCTCTTGGGTCCTATGAGGCACAAAGTCACACTAATAATGGGTGTCAAAGTTCCAACTCCAATGTTTTTTCCCCTGTACCATGTTTCTAAAAATTACCATCCACCTAATCAGATCCTAGCATTTTCTATGTCTTTCTTTGCCATTTCACCACCATAACATGGAAGCAGAAGGGAACCACAAATGACTGAGGTACGCATTTTGGTTTTCTTTGCTTCACTGGTTGCCATGGCAAGAGAATTTATCATTATGCGGCCAATCAATTGGCCTTTCCATTGCTAAGTGGGTCTTTTGATAACATAAGGTGAACTGTTGCCAGGAAAACAGTCAAAACCTTTCCAGAATTAATGGAACCTGCCAGAGCAAATACCACCTTCAAAAATCCACAGTAACCTCTGTGTCATGATGAGGCATCAGATTAGGATTTTATGAAGTGTATTAATAGTGCGATGTGAAATTCTTATAAAAATTTGTAGGCAGACTAGACACACACTAAATTCTCTTCCAGCTCTAATATACTATGACTCAGTATAACTCTTGTGGAATTAACTAAACCAATTGTGGATAATGAAAAACAGGAGAGTTCAACCAGCTATCATCCTTGCAACTTGAAATGGTATCATGAACACTAGCTGAAAGACAGAACTAGTGTCAATTGTTGCCATTTCAGAATGTGATTCTTAGTAAAGTATGAAAAGCACTGGATTTGTAGAAAGAGGACCTACGTTCGAATCCTGCTTCTATTATTTACTGTCTAAATGAACTTGGCCAAGGTGTTAGGCCTTGGTTTTATCCTTTGTAAAAAGTCATGAGATTAGGTGATTATTAAAGTCCTTTCTGACACTAAGCTTTATAATCAGTTTCTAGTGCAATTCAAAACCATTTTCTTCCTGATTGGTTCTCTGAAGACATAGAAAGCATTCCAATCATAAAATACTTAGATATACTTTAAGGAGAGTATCAGATCACTCCTCAATCTTTTCTTCCATTGGCTAACAATCATAATTCTTTTAACCTTTCATTGTAGATCCTGTTTTCCATCTCTTTAATCATTTTGTTTTTCTTCTTTACAGGACCTCTAATTCTCCATGTGACTTTTAAAAGATGGTGACTGGCAATTAACATAACAATGTAATAGATCTCAGTCTTTGATGCATCTTGGTATCATGTGGGTGTTTTGTTTTTATAACAATGTTAAATATTTAGCTTGAAGTCAGTATTACCTACATCTAAACTGCCATCAGATACTAATAGTGAAAAATCTGTCAAAAAAAAACCATTCAAAATTAAAAATTTAGGGATAAAAAAGAATAGATTGTCTAAAAAAGGATGTTTGTGGAGTAGGAAGAATTTGGGCAAAAGTATTTTTTTAAATCACATTTTTAAAGGTAGACATTTTATAAGTTTGAAGAGGAAATTTAGAAAAAGGCATTAATTTCTTCCTGATATGTCACCTTTCATTTTCTTTGAAAGGAAAAAATCCTGGTTGGGCTACAGAGTAACTATTAAATTCACTAAAGGGAGAAAAAAAGTATTAGCTTAAGTTAAAGTATAAACTTAAACTTAAAACAATATTTAAGTAAAATTTAGAAGGGAAGAGTAATGCAGATTCAAACAAATGTTAAATGGGCTTACTCTAAGTGAATTGCCCTCACATGTCTGTTTTAATCCTTGGATTTTAATGTCATTTTGTTAGGTTTGGTACATGATTTGGATAGGGTAGATAAGTCTAACTTCCTGTCAGTTTCAGACCTCCCCAACCCAGGTTACCCTGTGAATTTAGGGTTTGATGGGAACTCCACAGGACTGTCCTAGAGCAACTTTGATTTGGTGGAAGGAAAGGTAGAAAATTAACCTAGAGTGAACACTGCTGGCAGATCTTCAGGACTTGACCAAGCAGGCAATGATCCAGAATTCTTAGGCTTATATTTCTTGTGGTGGAACTCTGGGGACTTAAGAGTTGCTCCAGGGCTGAGAGAAACAGACAATTTGGTGGGGTAAAAAAATGAGTGTGTGATTATGAGTGTGATTAAATGATAATGATATGATAAATGAGTGTGATTAAAAGATAAAATGGCATAATGTGCATGCACAGTGTCACTGCAGCTATTCAAACCTTTCCTTTAGTCTTACTTCATGCATATTCAGAGAAAAGATGCAAGGGAGTCAGAAAAAACCTTGGTGGTTTGAGTTCAAAAGAATTCTGTCCTCTTAATTATTTCAAATGGCTTAAACCAAATAATAACTTAAATAATAACTTTTGACATCAAACTGGCTTGAAATTATTGAAATATAGATTATCTTTGTCAGAAGTGTGTCTCCAAGATAAGAGTTCAGAGTAAATTTGAAAGAAATACTCGAATTCTGGAGATAAAACTAGATTTAGATTAAGTAAAAGTTTAGGAACAGTTAAGGATCAGTGAAGAGGGTAGTTTAGTAAATCATAACTTAAAATTTGTTTTCTTTAAAAATTTGCTATCAAGGCATCAACATTAAACCTAAAATTGGTAATATTAGGTTCAGTTGTTTCAATAAAATATCATATATTGTTTTTATTAGGATGCATATAAAACAGAAAAGAAAAATTTCAGTAGGTGGATATAAGGAAGAGGTATATGTTAGGTATAGAAGATGACTTTCATAAAAGCATGGAAATAAGAAAGAACAGGACAAGTTTCACTGGGACGTAGTGTATGTAAAGAAGAGTAATACGAAATAAGGCTGGAAAGATAGGTTGGAACCAAACTGTGGAAGACCTTAAATGTCAGACTGAAAATTACAGGTTAATTTTTTTTAAATCCTACAGGCAATAGGGAGCCCACTGAAGCTTCTTCAGGAAAGGAATGACATGATCATTGGAGTGATGATTTTGGCAGCTGTGTGGAAGATAGATCAGAAAGGGAAGAAACTAGGAGCAGGGAAACTAGTTGGGAAGCTATCATAGGCTAAACCTTATTCAGGTTGGTCTGGTGCTTTGGATTTGAATTAAAACAAAATGTGACATTCATAGACCATTTAACAGTTAACAGAAGGAGGCTCACTTAACTATAACATGGAAAGAATACTAAGCAAAGGGGGGCAGCTAGGTGGCACACTGGATAGAGCACCAGTGAAGTAAGGAGGACCTGAGTTCAAATCCGGCCTCAGACCAAACACTTGACACTTACTAGCTGTGTGATCCTGGGCAAGTCACTTAACTCCAATTGCCTAAAAACCAAAAAAAAAAAAGAATACTAAGCAAGGATATAGCACTGGTTTCAGTAGACAAAGGCCCTTTTTGTCTCCATGCAAAAACACAACCAGTCAGCAGGATGTGTTAGATGTGGACCATCCACCAAGTCTGAGGAGCATTGACTCCTAATGGGCTAGCCTTTTATGGCAGGAAGCCATTCTGTGGCTTAAATCCCAGCACCCTGGAGCAACCAAGTCTCAGGGATAGCTTCCCTGACTCTTAGGGGGTGGAAAATCTAACCGGCCCAATGAAGCTATTGCTCTTACCAAAAAGAGGCAAGTGAAAGAGCTTGTACAATGGTGATTGCAGGGGACTGGAAAAGAGGTTTTTTTTTTATTTTAATGTGGAGATAGAATTAGCTGCATATGGCAACTAATTAGAGCTGGATGGAGAGAGTAAAGAAGAAAGAAGAGTCACCGGTAACTGAGGTTTGATTGGAATGCTTTCAAATGAGCCTTCTCTCTTACAGACTACAATTTAGTCAAGTCTTTGAAATAAATAAATAACAGTGATACACTAGAGTTGATGATCAATTTATGGAGATCCCTGAATAATCTCAGGAGATTACAAAATGTGGCCCATTGTTTAAAGGCAACAGAGGAACACCTCCTAAAAGAAACACAAGCATAGCCACGGATCCTCATTGGGTTTCAGAGACTGGAAGTAGTTCTTAATGATCACCTAACTGAAAATCTGCATGACCTAGAAAAGCAGGATCCTTTCCTCTCTTCAAGACTCCCTCTTCCCTTTCCCCCTTTATGTCTTATGCAGACAAGGGGAATGCATTTCTCCTTTGTCTTACCAGGACTCCTGGAGTGTGGCAACTTGTTGTAGTCATGTACTTGCAAGTGGCCTGAAAGGTGAAATCCTAAGCAGACATTTTCAGAGCTTAACCAATGGTAGCAACTGGGACATCAAGAGATTTCCTGCAGGTGGCCATAGAAGACATAGATGTGTGTGTCCCCACTCAGTCCCAAGATCATTAGTTTTCAAGTTCTGGAGTTCCCAGGTTTTCAAAAGAGGAAATGATTTTCTGATACAGAATAATACTTGTAGGAAAGAAAATAGCTTATTTGCAGTGTTCCTGTGCAGTCCTGTACTTGGAGAGAAAAGTTAGTGAGTTTTCAAGCAATGCAAGTCCTATGGGAAGGAGATCATTTGCTCAGCAACCCTCAAAGTATGTTTACTTCATGAAGGAAGTGTAAGGAAGCCACAGGGTGGCACTGTGAGTCTGGAAGACACCATTTATGGCCCTGTGGGAAAATATGATTTCACTGGAATATGGAAGTGTCACCCCAATAACAACTCCAAGTTCAGGTCCTGTTGGGAAGGTGTAATTTCAACATTTGTTTATGGGCTCCTGTGGATCCTTTGTAATGTTTGCCTTTTCTATGGGATGAAATAAAGGTTGTCACAAACCTGATACCTATATTGTACCTTGATTACTTGAACAAGTACTAGGGACCCTTTCACCCACATTTGGGAAACCTATATACAAATCACACTTTAAAAATACTATATATTCCTGAACAACTCCAGGTAGGGGCAATGAGCCAAAGAGAGATAACAACGTTCTTGGGATTAGACCATCAGGATGAGACATGATCCATGTGAGTCCAAAGTCAAGGGGTTCCCAGGACCATAGGTTACATATAATGATAACGTACATATATAACTAACTTCATAAAGATCCCCTGCTGTTTCTTAATTCAAATCAACTAGCATTTAGCACCTACTATTTGTCAGTGCTAGGGAATACAAAATTTAAAAGATGAAAATAATGCCTGCTCTCAATATGTTCTGCTGGGATTGGAGGAATCACTAATAATTGGATGCTGAAGGATAGAGCTGTGTAGGATGCAAAATGAAGTTTGAATGGAGCTCTGGAGTCCAAAAGGCAGAGCATTAGGATGTGGATTATTGTGGATGGGGATCAGTGAGCAGGCTGATTTGGCTGGATCATAGAATGCATGAGCAGAAATAATGCAAAATTTTTGAAAAGATAGTTTGAAGCCAGATTATAAAGGGCTTGAAATGCAAAAGAAAGGAGTTTATGATTTATTATGAAGAAAATAGAGTCACTGAAACATCTTGTGCCTGGGAAGGTCTGAAGATTGTATAATTACAATCTATATGATTCTTCTTTGCTACTTCTCATCACATTTAGTTTTTGTCTAGTCTTATTACACCAGGCAATGGGTTGCTTAGCAGTCTGTAACAAAATATTAACTCTAATTCTCTGAGGGTCCAGAGGTGGGGTGCAGAACACAGGTAGAATGGTTAGCTTAGATTTAGTGAAAAGGCTGACTACAGCCAAAAGAGGATAGGTGAGAACACCCAGAAATGTTTAGGTATATGATGGAGTATAGAAAATGATGGAGCTCAAAATGGATGGTTTTAATCTTCTCAATAATTAGTAATTTATACTATGCTTCTGGACTACCCTGAATCATAACCCCCAACTCTTACTTGAGCATGTGAGATAGGGTATCTTGATGCCTATCCTGGGACTCAGTAATATGTTTTACTGCCAGTCAAGGCTTCTGGACCTTGGGGATACAATATTTCAATGTCACTATTCTCCAGGCAGTCAAGGGATGTCAAAGATTGTCAAAAGACTTCTCTAAAGCACAGTTCTGAATGTCACCTCCCTAATAAACCCTATTGGCTCTCTCAGATCAAACATAAAGTCCTTCATTTGGCATTTAAATCTCTTCCCAATCTCTCTCCTTCCTATTTTTCCAGTCTTCTTATACATTACTACTCTTGACACTCTATGGTCCAGCCACACTAACCTAATTGCTGTTCTTCATATATGACATGTGACATGCCATTCCTTCTCCTGTCTCCAAATCTTTATGCTAACTGTTTCCCCATGCCTTGAATGCTCTGATTGTATTTTCCACCACTTGGAATCCCTGATTTACTTCAAGATTAAGCTCACTAGCCTTTCTGAAGGAGGTCTCCCCAAGTCCCCTGGCTGGAAGTACCTTCCCCTCTAAAGTGATCTCATATCTACTTTTTGTACATATCTTGTGTGTGTCTATACATATTATTTGTGTATATATACAAACATATATATGTACAAGTTGTACAAGTTGAAAGCATGAATTGTTTCCCTCTTTAAAAAAAAAATCCCTAGCACTTTGTGTGGTGCCTGGCACATGGTAATCATTTAATAAATGCTTGTTGATGGATTGATATGTTCTGCTGAAGTTCAGTGGGTAAAAGGTGGAATTGGAAGCCTGACAAAAGAGGTTTGGAATAATATCATACTGAATCAATCAGAATTAAAAATGAGTAAAAGAATTTCCATTCAGCAACTATGGCCCATTGAAGTGGAATTTGTAATGGGCTCTGTCAGTTTGATTCTGTGATTTCCTCAAGCAGTACTCAGTTACTTGGGAGTAGAAACAAAGATGGAAGACTCTGAGAGTATGTCAGAATTATGGATTAGTAAAGGAGGAACATGAGAAGGGCAAGGGAGTGAAGAAGAATTCAAGGGTATGGGGAAGTGCCTTGTTGAAATTGCCGACTATATAATCAAAATTCTGAAAGGAGAAAATGAAAGCAGAGTAGGCACACTGAATTAAGATAATAGAGAGAGATTAAAGGACTGATATCAGAAGCAGAGCGAAGAGCAGGTTCATAAGGATAAGGCAAGGGAAAGAAATGGTAATCAGAAAGGGGAATTTCATAATCCAGCATCTTGGAAGTGACAGAATTTGGGTGATGGTGTGACCTAAGCCAGTGGTGTCAAACTTAAATAAAAAATGAAAACTACTAAACCGTATATAAGGATCCCCATGGGCTGCATAATGGACTTAGAAAACCATTTATTAACATTATCTGTGTTTAATTGTATTTTTATTTATTTTGTTAAATATTAACCAATTCCCTTTTAATATGGTTCAGTTTTGCCTTCTGCATTGGGCCACTGTTTGACATTTTTGATCTAGGCAATTTATACCTTATAGGTGACTGAGGCAGAGTAGAGATGGAGCTTATGGGAATTGAGATGGTTAGTGAATAAGGAGACCGTGGTGTGTGAAGGGTCATCATGGTGAATATTGAAATTGCATTGAATAATGACAGAACTTAGATTGGAGAGGAAGACTGAGATTCAGGTGCTGAAGTCATTGGGGAAGGTGGGAGAGTGCCTTCCCTGTTAGAGGGGGGATTTCACTGCCTGAAGAAACTATAAACCTAGAGATTTTGCCATTCATCCCTTTGTAAAATCAAATATGTAAATATTAAGAAAAACTTTAGTACTAATGTCTCAGAAACTCTTGGGATTTCTCCATTCTAAGTAATGCCTGTTTATTTCAACCTTTTGTTTCCTGTGGCTCTGAGAGAAGATAGGATGTTATATAGGTGAATATTGAAGAAAATAGAATATTGAAGAAAATAGAATATGGGTGGGGGGGTGCTCAATAGGAATATTCCAGGATATCATGAAGAGAAGAGTTCTTGACTTGGATGTCATAGAGGGATCAAGAAAGGGAGGGAAAGGCATAAGAGAGAAAGGAGAGAGACAGGGAGAGAGGGAGAGCAAGAGGGAAAGGGAGAGAGAGAGATGCTAAAGACCAGGAGAAAACATGTCTAAGAAATATAGGCAGAGGTGGGCTGAAGTCAGTTCTAATCAACTATGACAGCCTGTTGTTAAATCAGTGTGAGCTCAGAAATTGGCAAACACTACAAATCGGGCTTGATTTATTGTTTTGTTTATTGTCTAGAATTAAATTTATAGAGAATGGGTCAATAATTAGATGAAACTTAAAAGTGTGGATAAAGCAGGACAAAATGCATCCTATTTTTTTCAAAGCCTTTTGTTAAATATTTACCAGCATACTCATGGGGAAAGGTCTCCAAAGGGTATTAAGAGATAGAAGACTATTTCATACGCATTGAAGTCAGTCTCATCACATTAATTTTGTTGACATAAACATGACAGCAGCTTATTCTTTCCCTTCACTATTGGTCTATGATATAAATTCTATTTTTTCCTCAGTGGGAAAAAGATACCACCATTTTATATATGAGATGTGTTCCTGAAAAATTATATATAATCAAACTTACAAATTAATTTGTACTTGGAATGCACTATGGGAACTAGTTATTTCAAGGGAAACTTGTGGTAAGTCACTTGGGCAAGTAAAGGGCTGTTTTATTTGTAAAGCAAATAATCAATTCTAATGTGTCTGTTTAGGAAGTCTCAGTTTTTAGAGGAGATCTTTTTCAAAGCAAGATTGATTACATTACATGATTACATTCCATAAATTGAAGCTTATCGCACCTTCTAAAATTGCCTAATTGATAACCAAAGAATAGCTTAGGCTCCAGAAGGATATTTTTTGAGGCAACACAATGACATTAAGGCCCAAAGCTCTCCCTTTCATATCTCAACCAAGCACCAAATAAATTTCAACTCAATATCTGGGGTTGTATATTTCTATCATTCACACTTTCGAACATTTTCAAAGAATGAAGAGACAAAGTTCATGCAGTGAAGGGAATCAGAATCTATTTTTTAACCTTAAAGTTATAAACATTTGTATCAAAATATTTACAATTACTATATATGAAATATCTTATTCCATGAAAAAAAGCCAAGTACAGTACTAGGACATGCCTACCAATGTAATACACATTACATGAGAAGGAAATGTCACACAAAAAGAAGAGGAGAATATGACGTTCACTCCAAGTCGTATTTTGACTTGTATAAGTGTCACGAACATCTCCCTGGTTAACTCATGGCATAAGTGTTTTGGAAGTTATAAAAGCCTTTACTACTTGCCTGAACTTTTCTTGTCCATTAAAACATTTTTTGAGTCCACAATTTTCCAAGCCAACCTGGCCACCACCCTCAGGTAATCTGGTGCCCTGCCCCCAGCATATACATAGAACTAGAATATACACCAGTACTGCTTTGTAATACTACTTTTACATAAATATCAGAAATCATGGCAGAACAACCCCACATAATTCAGGGAAAAAAAGTACAGGAGATATTGGGAGAGTAGAGGTTAAGTTAGAAGGGAAAGATGTCTGAAATTCTTCCCCAAGACTGTTCCCTTCACATGGAGAGGGGAAACATCAGGAAAAGAAACCCAGGGTCTGAGATGGCTTTAAATAGCTGCTCTGGCTGTCCCTTTAAGAACCCCACTTTACCCTCTGCCTACCAAGGGGAGGAAAGCAACGGCTAGTTGACCAGATGGAACAGAATAACTCAATCCTATATATTAATGCCCCTATGGCAGCAGAGCAGTTCAGTTATGATCTGATCAGGTACCATAAGAGTCACTTTATAAAAAGAACTTAACTACCTATTAACTAAAGTTTTACTTGTCTTGGGGGAATGTTCTGCTTTCTGGTAGGAAGTAAGGAAGCCAGCAACCTGTTCTCATAACTGAGCTATGACATAATAATACTTTACAATTAAGCAGCACCTTTCACCCAAGGTCTTTTCTGTTGCTTTAATTTAACTTTAATTGAATTAGCTTTCTTAATAATTAAGCCTCACTACCCTATAAGGTAGAGGTTCTTAACTTCCCAAAAGGTATTTGGATTGTTTTTAGGGACTCTTTGAACTTGGATGGGGGTGAAAAAATCATCTTTATTTTCACTAATCTCTAAATAAAATTTAGCTTTTCTTTCAATTATGAAACTAGGATTATTCTGAGTAGGGGGTCTCTGAACTTCACCTGACTGTCAAAGGGATCCATGACACAAAAAAGGATTAAGAAGCCCCATTCTAAGGTGAATCTGGGTGGTTATTGACCATTTGACAAACCTAAATTCTTTGAGCCCAGTTTCCTGTATAATAAGGCCAGATTAGATTATCTCCAAAGCCAGGAAGAGATCTAAGATCCTGGGTCCTCAAATATGAGAAGCTGAGCCTCAGAGAAATGAAGTAACATACCCCAATATCATATAAGGAATCAAGGCTAGAACGGAGTAATAAAACCCCAACTAGCATATCCTTGTCTGGGTAATTAGACCACACTTCCACTGTTGTTCCTAATGTGGGGATTATAAACAGTTGTGTTTACTGCCCTCCCATCATGCAAGTAGGAAAAATCTCTGCTCATATGCAGGCAACTAAAAAATTGAGTTCAGCATCAAAAAAGATCCTAGAAGTACGGTTCCGGAGACTTGGCACTCTTTATAAGACAATCCCTTGGTCCCACTGTAGACTTTGTAGTTAATTAACGGCTTTACAGAAGCTCTTAGCCTCAGAATCTAGGCAAAGGGTCCAGCAAACTTGAGTGGTGAGAGGCCTCTATGTGGGGTGAATGTGCGTTTTGATCAGCTGCTCTCTGTGGAGGGGATGGATCATTGGAGGACCTTTGAGGAACCTCTTGAGTATGAAATCTTCTATTCTCTATAACCTCCTAACCAGCCACACTGCTTACTTTGTCCTCCCCCTGCAATCTCTGCCTCAATCTGCAAGCGTTTATTAACACTTCCTATGTGTCAGGTATTGAATGAACTAGGTGCTAACACACTTTCTCTGACTTACTTTTTCTGATTACTCAGGCTAATCATAACAGAGATTATCAGGTGGTTGCCAACAGCTGGGTTTAGGGCCACTTTGTAACAGGGGTTTAAATGTTTTGCTCTGAGTAGGAAGGGAGGAGTTGCTTCCAGATTTAGCACATTCAGCACAAAAATAACACCGCGGTGATTGCCAGGAACTTGTACCGCTATTTTAACTGGGTGAAAAAGGTCTGAGGGCTTTCTTGATTCCTCAGGAGTGAGAACTTCACTGCTTCTCCACCATGCTAGGAAGTCAATGGCATGATGTCTGGCAAGTCCAACAGAGTTTAGAACAGCAGGAGAACAACTCTGGTGGTTTGTGGGGAATCCGGGGAAGATTAGAGCAGCTTCTCCTCACAACCTGCTTTCTCTTGAAGGTAGGGTGTGTGGTGGTAGTGATTTGTCTCAGTCATCAGTCTGCTTCTTCCCCCTCCCATACCCACCCCATCCTCCCCCCCCACCCTTTATATGGTTCTTCTAGCAGAGCAACTCCCACTTCCCTCCCAGTTTCAACAGTTTTCCCCTCCCAGCCCCCTCCCCCAAACCCCACAGAAAAATTCCAACAGCCTTATTTCTTTCTGAGGACGAGATAGAGGACACCAATAATGAAGCTAAAGCAGAAGCAGATCCAAGCCAAAATAAAGGAATATCCGTGGTGATCCAAATTTGAAGTACCCTTCCCATATTTATCAGTGTAGATGGAAACTCCAATCAGAATGCATAGCCCTGTAGGGAAGAGGGGGTGAGAAGGGAGAGAGAGGGAGTGGGAGAGAGAGAGAGAGACCAATATTAAAGTCAGAAACACAAGCCTTACTTTTAAGTTTTTGTCTTATCATACAGGGCAAGTCATCAAAGGAATTTTTGTGATTTTAAATTCACACTTTCTTCATAGTTATGCATAATAAATTATTTGAGAATATTTAAAACTGAAATTTAGATCACCAACTCATACCCCAAGTTGGCCTCAGACCTACAGTTGAGCTCTGCAAAGAAACTCCTGAATTGTCTAGGTAGGACAATAAGCATAAACGATCAGAAATCTAAAGCAACCCAAAGAACACCTTTCCCACCCTGACTCTGAGTGTTGCTTATATCCACAGCATGTCAGGGCAGGATCTGATTGGGCAGGAATGTGCAGCAACAGCTATTCAGACTTCAGGCCCAGCTGGATGAGTTGGGTAATATTGATAGTAGAATGATAATGATGATAATGATTATGAGGATGGCAATAATGATATCTGTTCTATGTTGTGGCTACAACTTTCCCCTTTTTGCAACCCATGAGAGCGCTACTCACGAATTAAGCATTAGGTTGAATTAAGTAGGTAATTAGGTAGAATTAAGGCAATAGGTTGCTTTTTCAGAAGTATTTCAGTTGCAATGTGTAGCAACTGCTTAGTAGCAACCTCTTATGGAGAACCAAGGCAGCTGCAGGTGCTTGGCCTTTAGTTTAATTAAAGGTTCCCAAAAAGAAAAAATTAGAAAGGACCATTTCATATAGCTGAAATCTCATACTAGACTACTGCTTTCCTTACTGTAAATGTTTATATTTTAAGGTAAAGAGGCTGACTCTAGGACACTTACAGCAGACCAGCATGACGCCACCTGAGAGGAAGAACCGGTTTCCCTTCTCCATGGTGAAGAGTTGGAATACGAAAACAATAAGAGAAATGACAGAGAAGATGATGGCCAGAATCATGAAGGCTTGCACGGATTTGAGGGCATCTGTCCAAATATTTATAAACAGAGAGAAAAGATTAAACTTAGGTAGCCTGAAAAAAAGGTTGAAATCTTTTTCAAGCTCCAAAAAATGAGCAACCATACCTTTTCCCGCATATGATAATTCACTACATTTCTCCTCTGAACATGGGTTCCAAAGACCCCATGAGGTCCCGTTGTTTGAAACAATCCAGACCTAAAACCAAAGAAAAATAAATAAATAAATAGATAGATAAAATCTGTGTTCAAGCATGTATTTCTAGAACCAAAGGATGTCAATGTTATGAGTGTTGACATACTTAAGCTGGCCTGCTTGTCCTCAGTATTTCATTTCTGACCTCTGTGTCACTATATTGAATCTTTAGAGTAAACCACTTCCAGTTGGGTTCCCAGTGGGGAACCTTCTACTCACAGAGGTTGTTGTGGAAGAAAGGAAGGAAGGAAGGAAGGAAGGAAGGAAGGAAGGAAG
>NW_020951209.1:2063976-2090330 GCF_900497805.2 Vombatus ursinus
TGCATCCAGGGACATCTCTAGTCATCCTGATGTGTGTTCTGCCACTGGACATAGATGGCTCCAAAAGAAAAAGTGAGGCTGGTGACTTTGCACAGCCCTCCTTCACTGAAATCCAATTCACTTGCATGTCATGTCATCACTCCCTGATGTCATAGTCCTCTTAGAGTATGAAGCATAAACAACAACAACCAGGATAAACCTGAAATTCATTCCCTCCTTAGCTCTGGCCTTTGGAATCCTTAGCTTCATTCAAGCCTCATCATCTTGGGTATCACCTCCTATAAAAAGCCTTTCCTATCACTGAGCTCAGTCTTTGGTGACTTTTCTTTTCTCAAATTAAATTGAATTTACCTATCTGTGTTAATATTGCATCCTCCAAGTAGAAAATATGCATCTTGAAGATAGAGACCTAGTTTTTTGTTGGGGTAGTTGATTGGTTGGTTTTTGTGTTCTCAGCACCTATGACAATAACTTGCATGCAATAGGAGTTCAAACAATGCTAATGGAATTCAATGAATGACTTGAGTGTCCCCAAGTTTGCATATTTAGGGGACTTGCCTCTTATAAAGCCAAGGAGTAAATTGCAAAGAAAGATCATAAAGATTGATGTTGTATATTCCTGAAACAAGCAGAAGGGACAATGAATGAAATTAGTTATGGAATCATAATGATTTGTTTTGGGGAGGTGAATGCTCAATTGAAATCATAGCAATCAAAACTCAATGCCATCTTTGATCCTTCCCCTTCACTCTTCACCTCCAACCTCTAATCAGTTGCCACATGGCTGTCAATTCCAGCCTTCATGTTGTTGCAGAGGACCTCATCCCCCTGCTTTATTGAGAATGGAAAGGCCATCCTTCTGTGAATTCTATTTTACAATTCAAAATTCCTCTACCCTACCTTCCTCTTGCCTCCTTTGTATCAGTCTTTGATAAAGATGTAGTTGCTTTTGCCAAAGCCAAACTCTGTACTTGTACCCTTTAATTCTTCTTGCCTTCTTTGGGAGATTGTCTCCTTGGTAATCTCCTCTCTTCATTTCACCTTTACTCTCTCCCTATCTACTAGCTCCTTTTCTGCTCCCTACAAATATGCCCATATCCACCAATCCTTAAAAAAAAAATTTCACTTGTCCCTGTCATTCCCTCAAACCATTGTTCCATACTTCTCCTGCCTTTCAACTCTCTATGCTCTTTGCCCCCTTTCCTCAATCCCTTGCAATATGGATTCTGTCTGGACCACTCAACTGAAACTTCTGGTGCCAGGATTACCAATGATTCATTTCTCACTTGCTAAGTCTGATTGCCTTTTTCTCAGATCACATCCTTCTATATCACTTTACAGCTTTTGACACTGTTGACCACCCTATTTTCTTGTACACTCTCTCTTCTCTTGACTATTTCTCAGGTCCCCTCTTTCCTATTTGACTACTACTTCTCAGTATCATTTGCTAACCATAGATTCTCCCGCCTACCCAAGACTCCATGCTGGACATTCTTCTCTTCTTTTTCCTATATCCTCCCTCATGAGTCATCAGCCTTCATGGATTCAATTATAATCTCTATGCAGATGCCTCACATATCTATTCAGTAAATCTTTGCATAGGCTGTCTACCATTTCTGGAATGTATTTCCTACTCATCCCTGCCTCATAGAAACTTTACCTTCCTTTAAGGCTCAGTTTAGATGCCAACTCATATAGGAAACTTTCCCCTATTCACCTAATTGCTAGTAGTCCCTCCTTCCTTTAATTATCTTGTTATCTGTTTAGATGCTGTATTAATAGCAGAATATAATGTCCTTGATGGCAGGGACTTTTTTTCATTTACATTATTGTATTTCCAGTATCTAGCACAATGTCTTGCATGCAGGAAGCACTTAATAAATGTTTCCATATTTCACTAATTTTGTTGGTGTGTGGGTACTCCTTCCACCAACACAGATTTCAACCCAGCTATAGCTTAGTAGATGATTTTTGCAGGTTTCTGTGCTTCTAAATCTACCACCTTGTGGCCAATCTAATGAGGAGTCTCTCTGAATGTAAGTGGCCTGGCTTTGGGCAACAACTAATCTCTGACTTGTACTCAGAGGGTTTCCAGCTTGGTAGAACCCGCCAGAGGTTACAGTCCACTGGCACAGCTTTCCAGAACCCAGGACCTCTTCTGTGCTAAAATAAAGCAGCAGAGGAGGATTTCAGAAAAAGATTGAACTTTTGAACTGGATTACAGAAAACTAGGCATATGCTAATTTGAATAGAACCATGAATCTCAGGGAAGAGTTGCTAGTTCTTTAATCAAATTTTTTTTAAAAAGTTATGACTTCAAGGTGGTAACTGAGGCACTTCAAGATTAAACAATATGCTCCCATTACACATGAAATGAATGACAAAGCTAGAGCTAAAGCTTAGAGCCCTGGAAGTTTTTGCCTATTACTTACCTGATTCTCTACTATCTTTCTGCTGGAAAAAAAAAAGATGTCTCTTTTAAAAAATTATTTTCTTGGGGCTGCTGGGTGGAACAGTGGATAGAGCCCTGGCCCTGGAGTCAGGAGGACCTGAGTTCAAATCTGACACTTACTAACTGTGTGATCCTTGGCAAGTCACCTAACCCTGATTGCCCCCCCCCAAAAAAATCTTTTCTTATGAATTTAAAAATTGTCAACAAAGACAACATTTCAATATGCAAAGAATAAAATTGAGGCCTATATTAAGGAACTATGAACTTCTATTATGTACCACATGAGTTTTTTAAGAGATACGTATATGCGTACATGATACATAACAAAATTGCTCTCCATAAATCTTTTTTTTTTCTTTAAAGGTCCCCTTTACAAATAAAATTACAAGACAAATCAATTTAGGACAAAAAGCACGAAGTACATACAGCTTGAGTTCATTTATTATGATGGTTATTTTTCACCTTAGAAAACATAGGAGTATAAGTTTTGATCCTGTAGAGGACAAGAGAAATTAGAAGCCAGTCTCATTTACTTCCCCAACCATTTGTATTTCATAGGATCGTAGAGTTGTAGGCACAGCACTAGAAGAGAACTCAAACATCATTTATTCCAACCCCTTCATTTTACAGTTGACAAAACTGGACCTAGAGTCGTCAAATGACTTCAAATCCAGCACTCTTTACTTTGTACACTCACAGTTAGCAATAAACCTTTCTTATTTTCTCAATAAAATCTATTTACATTTATAGTATAACAGAAGTCTGAGCCAGATCATGTAGCTGCAGTCTCCAGAGATATCGTATATGTAACATTTGAGTCATTTGGCTCTTATGTCCAAAGTTTTAACAGTAACGATAATGATGATGATGATGATAATGACAATCATAGCAACCATAACAGCAACCACAACCATGATGCACAATAAACAAGTCGAACATTTAAGATGGCCACCAGAGGTCAGGGTATTCCAAGATGCAGAGACAACTCACTTTCCCAATCTTTCTAACTCAACAATAAAGTTGAATACTGTCCCGGAGATATTTTTTCCAGGAAATATTAAGACAAATATTTTCATATTCTTTTACATTGGCAAATATGTTGACATGCAACTTCCAGTTTAATCTTCTCAAACACTAGTTTCATCATCACTGTCCTGCTCAAAAAGTTTTAGTGGCATGAAATCTTAAAATGAGTGGACTGCATTCAGGTGAAAGTGAGTAGACTAGTTTGAGTGTACTGTCCACAAAATCAAATCACAGAATCTCAAAACTGAAAGGTACTCCAGAGGCCATGACAATATGTCAACATCCAGTTTAAGTACTTCAGTGAGGGCAGCCCATTTGAACAACTCTGATTTTTAGGAAGCTTTTCTTTTACTCAAACTTCAATCTGAGTCTTTGTAATTATACTAGTTGCTTTAAATCCTGACCTCTGGGGCCAAGCAGGACAAGTCTAACTTCTCTTTAACATGACAGCCTTTCAAATGCTGTGTGTATCAGGTTGTTATCCTTTTATTCATTTTTTTCTCCAATGTCCTTTCTAGACTGTTATACCCAGAACTAAACACAATATACTACTCATTTTTCTCATTCTGGACCCTATACCTCTCTTACTGTAGGCGAAAATAGCATTACCATTTTTGTTTGACTGTCATGCGTAATTACATTCATGCTGAATCCTAAAAGTGTAATCTACTAAAATTCCTAGTCTTTTTTTTACCTAAACCTTGTCTACTCATACATCCACCATCGTGTTCTTAAATGAAATTAATTTTTGAGCTCAAGTATCAAACTTTACCCTTTACTATATTCAATTCAGTTCATGTTTACAGCTTCCAAAAGTTTTTTTGGATATTGACTCTCATACAGCATCACATACCTGTCCTGCCTGAAAAGTTGACAAGCATGCAATGCTTCCTATGTCACACAGGACCAAAGAAAGATTCACGGAATATTTCCATTGGAGAGCATCCTCCAAGTTGACATCTATTGATTAATGGCTAATTTAGGGGTCTTATGAGTTAAGCCTCTTCGAATTTATGTATTTATATACCCTCACATAGACCACATCTCTACTTTTACAGAAAGACTGCATGAAAGGCATTGTCTGTCTGGGTAGGCTAAGTCTACACAGTATTTCCCTCATCTATAAATCTAGTTGCCCTGTCAAAAAAGGAAACAAGGTTAATCTGACATGAACTGTTCTTGTTGAAGCCACTGTGGCTTTTAGAGATGATCATATTTTTGCTTTCCTTTCTAAATGTGCATAAACTATCCCTTTAATAGTGCACTTGATTTTTGTCAAGAAACAAAGTCAAGTTTGTTAACCTATAATTTGCAGAACCAAACATCATAGCATCATATTCAAACTCCTTCATTATCGGACCTCAATCTATATTTTTAAGTGTTATCTCTTCCAGTCTTGCTTAGTAATAAGAGCCCTTCAGTACACCGAAACTGCTCTATACACTGTCACCTGAATACAGCATGCTCATGTTAAACTTCACATACCTTCTCTTCAGTTTGCCCCACCCTCTCTTCTCTGCCTATCAAAATCCTACACATCCTTCAAGATCCAGTTCAATTGCTGTGAAATCCCACTTCTTCCATGAAATGTTTTCATATACTACAGCAACTTTTGATGGGGGCAGCTTTGAGTGTTCCTCAGGTCACAACATGGAGGAAGCTACCTACTATTAAATCCCACTAGGGTTGGCTTTGAAGAATAGTTATTCAATCCAAGACAATGCTTCTTTAGTTGTTTTTTTCTTCATCAACATTAATCTGAGTTCCAACCAGAAGCAGAAGAATATTCCTGGTATAGTGTAAAAAGCATGTATAGGACTTTTAGCAAATCATTTCACCTCTGTGGGCCTCAGTTTTTTTTTTAATTTGTAAAAGTGGAGGGGACAGTGGGAGAGGAAGAGTGTTCCATTGCTTGCCTTTCTCAGGATGTTCTATGTAGACTTCCAGCTCTAAATCTATTGTTTTATGATCTTTTCTCCTTTTCCCCATCAAGTAGCATAGATAGAAGTGTAAAGTATTTGTTGGGTAGAAAAGTAGTAGACTATCCATTTCATAAGGTACCTTGCATGAATTTTACAACTGTCTCCAAATTAATTAATGGGAGAAATATTTGTACAGGTGTTCCATTTAGGTGCATTCAAATTAACAAAGTGAAAACACATACTTTTACGAAATCATGAAATTCTCAAAAACATTTCCTAAAGGCAGAAATTCTTTGTTTTGGAAAATCAGCAAGCATTAAGTAAAATCTGTCCCCTGTTGAATTCAGAAGTTGTACCGGTCACACACTGATTTAATTTCCCACTTTTCATTTGTTTAATGCTTCCTTAAGAGTTTATCTTCTTTTATAGCACGTGATAAATTCATAAGAAAGTATGTTTACACATTCTCAAAAGCTCTGGGGAATCTGAAAGTAGTTCCCATGATGTCCGATAAAAATGTGTATATTTTTGATATGTTGGAGTTCGGGGGTTTGGGGTTTTTTCTGCATCACATACTCTTCCCCGCTATATCTCTCCCTCAAATTCTCCCAGAAAACCATTCTTTCTAGTACATAATTTAAAAAGAGGAAGACAATAAATTCCGCAAAGCTAATCAATATATCAAAAAAGCTAAGATAGGCAAATGTTTTAAAGTTGTTTGATTACTAATGTTGTGTGAACAGTTTGGGCCTTGGGATGTGTGATTGCATGATTTTCTTTCTCCTTTTTTCAGCCTAAATACATACTACAAATTTTGAATAATTGATGAAGGTATTTATAAGTCAGGAAAAAAATTGTTTATTATTGCTCTTTTTCCGCATGATAATTTATGTATTTTTTAAACTGTATTGTCTTTAAGAAGAATATTTGGGTCCATGTAACTCAGGCTTTAGGGTATAAATACCAATGTAGCAACTTCTAGAAATTTCACCTGGAAAACTCATAGCACTTGAATAGTACAAAAGGATTTTAGAGGTTGTGAAATGAACTAAACTTCTGCTCTGTTCCAACTTGGCTCAGTAATCCTTAATGAAAGACATCTTTCCCCATTTTAGGTTTCTGGTCTTTAGATTATGATTTTCCAATGAGCCCACAAAGTGCTATAGAATAAAAGCATAGTAGGAGAGCATTACTCACATTGGCAATGGTCGAGACAAACAACATGACAACTGTGGCAATGTGGACCACAAAGATCCCGGCCAGTAATACCAACATCTTGTCTGAGTAGATGTCAGTGAAGAGAGCTCTAAAATGAGAGTACAAAAAAAAGTCATTGTAAGATATAAGAAAATGTTTTCAACAAATATTATACACATGGAATCCCAAAGCAGAAAAGGTAGGCATTCCTTCTTTGTAGGCGGCATAAGTGATTGAACACTAAGTTTGAAGTCGAGAAGAACTGAGTTCAAATCCTATCTTAGGAATTATACGACCCTAGATAAGTTGCTTAATCTTTCTTAACCTCAGTTTCCTCATCTGACATAAGAAGGCATTAACTTATTATCTGAGGATGACAAGACATTTACCCAACATGGTTGTTTTGAGGATCAACCAAGATAATATAGATATAACACTTTGCAAACCTTAAAGCATTATGTATTTGTGTGTGTATGTATGCATTTATTATTTTTTATAAATCCCTGAGAACACCATTATTTTATATTTCCAGTAACCTAATTATTTAGTCTATCTCTAACCCAGAGAAGGAGCATAATGTAAAGGATAGAGAAGAGCCAGCCTCAGAGTCAGGAAGATTTGACTGACATTGACACATACTAACAGTATAACTGTCGTAAAGTCCATTAACCCTTGGAAACCTGGAAACCTAAATACCTCAAGCCTTTAGACTAATAATTCTAGACCAGTTGACAATCTGCATCAATAAAAAGAATTCTACACTACAAGCTCCTTACACCAATGAAATTACAGTTCTGGAAATATATGTATCCATACATACATACATCAATGTATATGAGTATGTATATATGTATTGTGTATGTGCCTATATATGTATACATTTACATATGTACATATTTACACATATAAATAACTTTTTCATAAGTATTTGTTATATATATTTAATTTATTAAGCATTTACTATGTGTCAAGTTTTGAAAGGGGGAGGGAGAAAAGGGGCAGAAAATTTTATGTTGATAGAGAATATTTATGCTTTGTTTACATCTGAGGAGATGGAAAAAACATTTTTTTTTAATTTTCAAAAGCATTTTGTATATCTCTAGGCTCATATGCAATAAGTTCCATTTTCCATGGAGATCCAGTATCGTTCCTTTTGGTGTCATAATGTCAGACCCGTAAGGAGCCTCCTCGAAGGACATCCAGTCCAACACTTTAAGGTTGTGCAGATGAGAACTTAGGGAATTTAAGTGGTTTGTCCCAGGTCACATAGGTAGGAAGAATTCAAGATGAGGACTGAGCTTTCTTTCCAATGTTCCATATGTTAGTTGGATATAAATGAAGCAGACATTTACTTCTTCAGTAGCATGGCTCCAGGGCCAGGCAATAATAATAATTAATAATAATATAGCTTTAATAATTGTTATATAAACATATAGCACTTACCATGTGCCAGGCACTGTGCTAAGTGCTTTAGGTGACCTACCAATATTATTCCTCAGTAAAATACAAAAGTCAAGAGGTATGTCCTCTATTTTTCTACTATTCCAGTTTTTAATAATTATAACTCCACAATGGCAGCTCATACATTTATCACCTATTTTCTTCTAGCATCACTTTGCTCATGCTTTCAGGCTTTGAATGGCTCAGTTCAATGACAGTTGCTGGTTTGGGTACAGAGGACTATGTCTGGGCACCAAATCCTGGCTTACTGGGACTTGGACTGAAGATTTTTGCTAGTATTTACAGACATAAGTGAGAGTAGCATACAAATCTTGAAATTGTGAATGGCTTTTGAAAAGCACAAACTCCAGTCCAGAAAAAAAAAAGTCAGTACAGAGGGCAAGAAGATGGAGAAGTCATAGAAGAATGAAGAAAGGAAAGCTGGCCCAGTGAACTTGCATAGATAGATGAAAGTCTTCATTTGTCAATGGGAGTATAGGTGGTAGTGACAACAAGTCAAAAAAGAAGGCAATAAGTAAATTCTGTTGTGACTTAAAACAGAAGTAGGTAAGGGAATCTGTTCTGGGAATTGTTTGCTGCCAATGAGATGTTTTGCCCTACTCAAAGGAGTTAAAGTACCATGCATGCTTGTATATAGAGGGAGTGAGATATGGTTTCATAGCCTGTACAGGGTGCATGTGCGAATGCCATCAAAAAGGTAGGAATCTCTTATGCACTTGTCCCCCTTTTTTCCTGCTTTCCCTCATTTGATTGAAGCTCTGAGTGTGCCTTAGACATTTTCACTCAGTACAAGGTTTTATTTGATTAGAGGGCTATAGAATTCTAACCTTTTTAAGTTACACTGCTTTATTCTCCAAACCTTCGATTAAGGGTACCTATGCTATTACTGTCCAGGGATAGCAAGCAGTGACTAGATTCTACATTTTCACCATCTCTCCCCATTACCAGACCAGAGTGGTAGCATTCTCCACAATGTAAAATTATTTCCTAGGACTTTGTCCAATTGGATTACGAATGATACAAGCTAGTTTACACTGCTTCCTCCAAGGGAGAAAGAGTTGGTGCCTCCCAGGCCTGTCATTAGCAAATCTTTCCTTATTTTCAGTTTAATTTTTCCTTACTCAGCTCCATTTCATTACTCTAAGGTTTTCTTCTATGATGTAAAGTTCTTTAAACAATTATATTTAAATTTCCACTTGAAATAAGGTAGCTGATACAGTCACTGACTTCTCATTTAGCCCTCAAACCAGTCACTCAGCCACCAGTTTCCTCCATGAGTAAAATGAGAATAACAATAACTGGGCATGTCCTAGTTCCCAAAACTTGTGTGAGCATAAAGGAAACAGTGTGTAGTAAAGCACTTTGGTCCTCTTGGAAATTGGCATTCTGCCCAGTGTTCCCCTTCATGTTAGGGACAGAAGGGAGGTAATAAGCAACATAGTCTCTAAAATGGGAAAGAAAATCCTGACTTCAGCCCAATCTGAGGTCCTGCCCTTCATTCTCTGGCCAAATTTACAAAGTTATACAAAAATATGGTTGATTACACAAAAGATCCAATCCAAGGGATGATTGATTTTTAATTAGTTCTTCTACTTAATCCTCCTAAATCCCCTTAAGGATTTTTTTCCCCTCTTCCTTCATTTACAAACAAATACTTTCCCTCTAAATATTGAAAAGTCTTTCTAAAGGCTTATTCTATTCAAATGTGAATAGAATATTCCAAGTACAACCAAGTATAAATTTCTTCTTGTAGACAAGCTATTCAGAGTACAGTATCCCTTTCTTTCTCCTTTAATTGCTTTGTCTACACGTTAAAGTCATATCTGATTTACTTTTCCCCTTATCACTCTCACTTTCTGTTTTGGTGAACTAAACTTTCCAAAGCATCTCCCTTCCCACTGACCATCCTAATCTATAGCATCTTTAGGTCATGCTCATTCTCAGTTTCCTATATCATTTTTTTATTTAAATCACAATCGCACCTGCTCATTATTCATTCTGGCTGGGGGAGTGGGTGGGGTAATGAAAAAAAGAATCAACTTCCTTTCATCTTAGATTTCTGTGATGCTACCCCATCTTTTCTTCTTTGCAAAGAGAAGAAAGTCATGGAGAATGACCTCTCTTATTTTAACAGAAGAGGGTTTTTTTGGCTGATACATACAGCCAGAAGTGGGTGGGGGTAACCTGGCTAGAGAAGTGACCTGGGTTACCTACAATTTTTTTTTTGCCATCTTTTCTCCTTCATCTAATTGTGTGTGAAATTAAAGTGGACCAGTGTTTTTTTGTTTGTTTTGTTTTGTTTTGTTGTTATTTTTATTAGAGTATATATTGAGGTGGTTATTATTTTTACTGATCTTCTCCCAAACCTTTGAGTCTCTGCCCTGACCCATTGCTTAGTTAGTCAGTCTACTAAAACATACACATGTGCGCGTGCACGCACACACACACACACACACACACACATACAGCAGGAACCACAGTATGTGTGCTGTGGTTTGCCAGAAAGAGGAATAGAAACCTGAGCTTAGATGACCTCTAGCTAAAAGAGAAGACAGCAGTTCAGAGTTACTAGCTGAAATGAGTAGAAATAGATGGTGTCACACTCCATGCTCAGGAACTAAGGCCTAATATTTGTTCATCAGCTTTGGGGAGTGACTTGTTTCCAGTGCTGGCAATTACTGTTAATCCTCAAGACATTTTGAAGATAGTAACTTTTTTATTTTTGCATATCAGAATATGATTATTGTAGCTATTGGTGGGAAACATGGTTATAACTATCAATTTGCCTTACATTATGACTTGTCACATAAGAGTTTGCTTCCCCCTACCACCACCACCACCAATTTTTGTCTTTACAGTAGAAATTTCAAGGATCTCTTCAGTTGCTATTGAAATGCATCAACTCTTGCCAAAGCATGATAACTGAAAACCCTGTAAGTGGAGGGGAACAGTGATACAGTGTGGTTTGATTCTCCTGGCTCTAGTGCTAAGCATAAGGCCTAAGGTAAATCATTTAACCTTGCTAATCCTATTTCTTCATCTACCAAATAGGGGGTTCAGACTAGATGAATTCCAAGACCCCTTCTATTTGTACTGTGACTCTAGGAGAAAGATGAGAAATAGAGATACATAGATAGAGAAAGATAGAAAGACAAATACATATACATATATATGTTATCATTATGTATTTCAATAAGGAAACAATTTACTACTCTATTCTAATGGACTTATTCTTAATCTAGGATATTTATTGGGCTAGAACACTTAATGATCATTCCAGGTATCAGCAGCTGTTACTTTCATTTCTGTCTCTATGTGAGAGTATGGGTATGGACAGAAGAAACACCCTTTACCTCCACCTACCTATAAACTTCATGGACCAGAGTTTAGAGTTGGAAGGAACTCTAGAGTTTATCCAGTCTAACATCTTCATTTTATATTTAAAGAAATATATATTTTATATTTGAAGAAACTAAGGCCAAATAAAGTGAAGTGATTTGCTCACAGTAGCACAGGAATAACCAAGTCGAGATCTGGACACAAGTCCTTTCAACACAAATCCAGTCCTTTTTTCTTTTTTTTTTTCATTACATTGCACTGCCTTTTACTCAGAAAGACTTCCCTCAAAAAAAGCATTGAAACATTGTCAGACTGCCTCTTTGCCTTGATGTGCTCAGTTCACAAGTTAGTTAAAAACTATTATCTGAGCTGAATGGCTTAACTATTCTGATATGGGGTAAATTCATCAATGTTCCATAGAGTAAGGACTGGTCTCCCTTTCCTCTTTTCTGATAAACATCTCTTTGGACATAGAAGTCCTGGAATATCTTTAATAGAAGAAGAATGAATCAGATTAAATTTGAAAAGCTTGTATATGATTTCTAAATTGAAGATCTGAGGATCATTTTCCAAAATAGTGTGAAATGTAAATTACTCTAAATCAGAGATTCTTTCTTTCTTCCTTTTATTTATTTATTTATTTTTTTTGGTTATGTCTTTGCATCTCTAGAATCCAGGATAGTGCCTGGAGACCTAATAGGACTTTAAAATGCTTATTGAATTGAATTGAATTTATTGAAAAATGGTGGGAATAGCAGGAAAGCAGGTAGAAGAATTATTTGTATGTGGTTTAAGAGAATAATTAGGAGTCCTGGGATAGAATGGAGCAATGAGAAAAGTGGCTTCCAAAGTCAAAGAAATTGTAAAAAACCATGTGGCTCGAGTGGACCAAGCCCTGAGGGAGAAAATGGTCAGAAATTGTCAGAGGGGAGGAGAAAGGAGAAGATGAAATGACTATGTGACATCACAGGGATATTCCTACTTAGCTATAATTTCCATGATTCATGTGAAAGTGGGTGAGAATCTCTAAGATGAAAGGCAAGGGTGGAGAAACTGGAATTTTCCCTGTACAAGATGGCACAAGATTGCTCCACAGTACTTTTTTACAGTACATCTTTCAGACAAGCATCCTGAGTCTGATTATACCATAAAACATTTGACCATTTCCCCAGTGACCCAGAAAATACAGACTTTCCTGGGGGAAAGGAAGGATAAGAATGGAGATTATGAAGCCACCAAGATCTGCCTCAGCTCTATCCCCAATCCAGTGGCATTTACCAGGACATTAATTCCTAGAACTAACACCCACTGGAGTTCCACCCTTTCCCCCCAGGGCCTACTACTTCAAGAATTTGCCTATTTAATTAGGAACCATGGTAGACTAACCTTAGAAGCATTCTCTCAAGAATCTGCTCTCTAAAGAAAACAGGGTGAAAGAAATGGACGGTTACCTATTCTCCCAATAGGACTACTCTAAAAGCCACTTGGTGGATCTTTCTTCTACCAGTTTCTTCTATCTCTAATCCATTCTCTGTCCAGCTGCCAAAATAATCTGCTTGGGCACAGGTCTGCCCATGTCACTCCCCTGCTCAAAAACTTTTAGTGGATCCCTATTGTCTATTGACTAAGTATTCAGGGGCCCTCCACAAACTGATTCCTACCTATTCCACATTACTCTCCTTCAGGTAACCTATGTTTCATCCATATTAGACTGATGGTCATTTCCCAGACCCAACATTCCAATTCCTGCTGTAGCATTCACACAAGCTACCCTCCATGCATGGAATGCACTCTGTCATCATCTTGCTCTTTCAGAACCTTTTTCTTCTTTCAAGGCTCTGCTCAAGTATCATCTTTTCTGGGAGACTCGCCTCTCCCCCTCCCCCCCCCACCCTTCCCTCACTTCCTCCAGTTGCTAAAACTCTGTATTTACTTATCTGTGTTTACTTATCTAGGTACTTGTAGTATTACCCTAGTGGAATATAATCTACTTGAGGGCAGGGGCTGTTTTGTTTTATCTTTGTACACACAGGACCTTTCATAGGGGTTGTAAACACTTTCATGTGTCCTGATTTGAATCCTTTGCATTCTCACCCTGCCATAAGCACAATTTAGTTCCATAATGAAGAAAGAACAACTAGGTAACTGGGAAAGGGTCAAGAGGTTGATCAAAACTCCAAGCAAACTCTCTTTGTATTTTATGAATTCACTGAGGTCAGGGATTGTGGATTTCCCTATATGCAAAATAACAGAATATTAGGGCTTCACCTCGGAAATCATATAATCAAACTCCAAGTCAAAATAAGAAAACTCAAGCCTCAAAAGGGGAGGCATCTTGCCCAAGGTTACCCAATGAATTAGTGTTAGCTCTCCTTTGTATCACAGTAGGGTAGGATAATGACTTAAAAGGCAAGAGACCTGGGTTCAGGAGTGTGCTGGTGAATGTATAACAACTGGCTCTCAAAAAAATTATGCAAGGCACACTTTTAAGTTTAATCTGCATAATTAACTTTTCTTCCATCTCTTTCTTAAGTCTAGACAACCAACAAAACAACAAAGCAAGTCGTGATTTGTAGTCTGTGCCAATTTATGAGGTATGGATGCTCACAATGAAAATTTAACAACTGGCTCTCAAGAGCTAGTAGAAATTGACTCCAGCAAATCACAACCTTAGTTCTAATGTTTCCTCAAACATTTATTAGCTGTGCGAACATAGGCAAATCATTTAAGTTCCGATCATTTCCAGTTTTCTCATCTGTAAAATGGGGATTATATGTGTAATATCTACCTCACAAGATTATTGTGAGAAAAAATACTTTGTGTTATCACAGTATCTACCATATATGTTCAATGGTTAGTAGTGTAATAAAAGAGAAAAGACAGTATTTTATGTTGAATATAATTTGTGTCCCAAATGTTTTATAAGAGGGTGGAAATCTGAAAAGCCCCTCAACAATTTGGTAAATCCTTCAATCTGCTTGATGAGATTAAAAGGCATAGACCTTTGTAGGGGGCAGCTAGGTGGCACAATGGATAAAGCACTGAGCCCAAAGTAAAAACAAAAACAAAAACAAAAAAACTGAGTTTAAATCTAATCTCAGAAAGGTTCTAGCTATGTGACCCTGGACAATTCACTTAACCTCTGTTTGCCTCAGTTTCCTCAACTGCAAAATGAGGATAATAATAGTACTTGCCTTTCAGGATTGTTGTAAGGATCAGATGAGATAAAAATTATAAAGCGCTTAGCACAGTGCCTGACACATAGTAAGCACCATATAAATGTTAGCCATAATAATTACTATTACCTCCCACGGCAATAGCCATGTACCCTGCCTCCATGTGGAAAGGACATTGAGCATTGCACTGTCCCATAACTGATGCTGTTCTAACATGATTGACACCTGAGAGTCAATGGGGATGGACTCAAATTGCTCAGGAGCTCTCCCGATCACCACCATACCTTATGGATTTAGAATAAACTAAAATAACTAACCCATTAAGAGGCTAACAAAATTAGACAAAGACTATTCTATCAGATCCCTCACAAGCATCTTCCATATTCTCAACTAAATGGTACTATAAACCCATATAATCTCAGGACTAATTAGTACTGTTCTTCCTTCTATCATCTCGCTGCAAAGACATTACTGTCTCCACAGATCACTCAAACCCTCCTCTGCTCTGATGAAAGACCTGATACTTTCTCCAAAGTACAAGAAGAAATGAACGATGGAGGAACTTCTTCATGTCATCTGGTTGTGTCACCAGTACCCAAATTTGCTACCAGTTTTTTCTATGCTATCTTCCATATATGTAGTGGAAAGCACATTGGATTTTTAAGCAGAAGACCTGGGTTTGTGTCTTTGCTCTACTACTTAACAACCAGTTGACTTTGTACAAGTCACTTCATATCCCTGAGACTATAACATCTCTCAGATGAGGGGCTTGGATATAGATCTCAGAAGTCCCTTTCAGTCTAACCAGTTAGTGAGTGAAACCATCTAACTCTAGGACTCCCTTAACCTTCTAAGAAAACTATTGTTTGACAAGAAAAAAAAAAACACGATGCCCTCTCTTTCTTAAATCAATCTTTTCCATCAAAGAATTTTTTCATGCAGATAATCAGATGGTAATTGAACACACAGGCAACAAAAGAAATGTTCAATCACTAGAGTGGAAATATATTATATAGTTCACTGTTCTAGATGTGGAAAAATAAATTCAATAATGGGAGTAGGTAACTGGGTAAGGAAAGGGGTATGTATTAGATGAGTCCTCAAGTGAAGTTTCAGTGTAACTGCTATTGCTTCATATCAAGTATGTTTCCCTTCCAAATCTTGTTTCCAAACAGAAAGAAAAAACTCCATTTATTTCTCCATGGGAGAGAGCATCATGTCCATCTGCTTCTAAAAGCCTGGCGTTTGAGGTGGAAGGTATGGATATTGCTGTCCAATTGGGATTGAACTTTTTAAACAACAGAACTGTAAAAAAAAAAAAAAATCTGCATTTGAGGCAGTCAAAATAAGAGTAGCCTGTGGGCTTCTGGGAAAACAACTGGTTCTTTCATTGGTCTGGGAATGCTTCCCCAAAAAAGAGGCTACATGTTAGAATTGTTGTGGGAAGAGTGGCTTTTATCTGGCATCAACATCAACTATCATGAGACTGGATTGAAAACATAGAAAAGATGCATGGGGGAAGAAACACAGGACTGGAAGTCATGAGGTTTTGCACTGGAAGAGATCATTCAGTCCAAGCCCTCCTTTTTACAGCTGAGGAAGCTAAAACCTAGAGATGTGAAGTGACCCACCCCAGATCACATGGTTAGTAAATCACAGAACTGAAGATGGAAGGCAAGTCTTCTGACTCTAAATCAAAGCCATTTTCCACCATATATCACGTTGGGCCACAGGTCTAGCTATGCTAATGACCAGAGAGTTGAGCTGAATCAATCAACCAATAAACATTTATTAAGTGCCTACTATGTATCAAACTGGATGGCTAGATGGCGCCTTGGATAGAGTGCCAAGCCTAGAGTCAGGAAGACTCCTCTTTTTAAGTTCAAATCCAATCTCAGACACTGCCTAGCTGTGTGACCCTAGGCAAGTCACTTGACTTTGTTTACCTCAGTTTCCCCATCTGTAAAATGAGCTAGAGAAGGAAACAGCAAACCTTCACCAAGAAAACCCCAAGTGGGGTTACAAAAAGTCAGACACAGCTGAAAACAACTGAACAGTTGGGGCTTAAAAGAAACCAGAGAGGTCAGTAGTTTTCGAGCTCTGTAAGTCAATCATTTCACCTCTCTATGTCTTAGTTTTATCTTTTGTAAAATGAAGCTATTGGATTAGAGTGAGAGATTCTTAAATTTGGGGGTTACAGACCTCTTTGGCAGTCTGTTGAAGCATATGGACCTTTACTCAGAATGATTTTAAGTACATAAAATACAATGCATAAGATCACAAATGAAATCAATTACATTGAAATACAGCTTTCAGAATTCAATAAATAAAATACAGAATTCAAAACAAGTGCATGAACCCTGGTTAGGACTGCCTGGGCTAGATGCTTTCTCAGGTTTCTTCTTTACATTCTAATATTTCATGATTTTGTTACCAGTGAATGAAAACTGAAGGCCCACACCCATAATGCTGGATAGCATGCTAGCTACAACAAAGAGGAACAATAGTAGTAAGCATATTATTTTTGAAAATGTTCCCGGAGAGAGTAAGCACATTTTAGGAAATCTTAGGTCTTCCTTGTTTTTCCACCCACCACCCTCCATTTGGATCTCTTTCCCTTTCCCATCCATTTCATTGTTAGATTGTGGAAACTCTGGAATAGTATGAGCCAGAACTTAGGTGGACACACAGAATTCTAAAGCAAGATCATCAACCCTAGAGAAACAAAAGGACATATCCCACATTTCTCCTGTGGGAAGAGGTAAGCAGAAGCTCCGTACTGCTTCCTGCAGCAGAAGTATCCAGGCAGCCAAGAGATCTTACAGGAGGTATCTGCCAAGAGCAAAGGAAGGGGGAAGAAAAATCAAGGTGTGGCTAAGCTGAGATCCCAAGAAACCTTAGCTCACTCTGGCGAGGTTGATAAAAGATGGCTGCTATATGCCATAATTTTCTTCAGGTTGTCCTGGAATTCTGCCCCTCCTTTTATAATCTCTCCTCCCTTCACCAACCCCAGGCATTTAAAGCAAAGAGATGTTATTGCTCAGGTTTTGGGAGCTGGAAGACATTTTATAGGTCATCTTAGCCCAGTCCTCCCATTTTGAAAATTAGGATATTAAAGCCCAGAAAGGTGTAAGTCATAAGCATTTATTAAGTACCTACCAAATGACAACCTCTGTGCTAAGTGCTAGGGATATAACTACTAGCAAAAAGAAAGATAGTTCCTGCCCTCAAGGAGTTTATAGGCTAATGAATGGGAAGACAATACATAAATAACTTGCCCATGATCATGCTGCAAATTAATAGCTGCCTAGAAGCCAGACTTCTAGACTTTCAGTCCAAAGCTCTTTCTATCATGTTATGCTTTTTTTTCTTGCCTATCTTCTTCAATATTTGAGACAGTGTGGCATAGTAAAAGGACCATTAACTACCACTAACATCCTGTGTGACCTTGAACAAGTCACATTTCTCCATCTGTTAAATGGGTAAGCATGCACTACATACTGCATAGACTTGTTGTGAGGATGGTACACAAAGGTGTTTTGTAACAATAAAGTACATATAAATGTTACAAATTATTATTAATGCCACCCTATTACAGTTACTGCCTTCTGGTCCCATGCATGGGTCATCAAAATCTCTTAAAACTAACCAAAACCTCCTGACACCAGAACAAAGAAACATTCTGGTATATGTTCAAGGTTCTTTCTTGTTAGAAGGACTACTCCTCCAAACCCCAGAGGCAGGCTCCTCTGAAGCTTAATATTCAAATTCCAGCCTCACATTTCCCCAAATCCATACTGAAGAACTTGGCTTCACAGAAGAACATGGACTTGACTCAGAACCCTGGGATCATGAGCCTACTTTCTTTTTTTCTTTTTTTTTTTCTTGTTAGCTAGGCAATGGGGTTAAGTGACTTGCCTAGGGTCACACAGCTGGTAAGTGTTATGTGTCTGAGGCCAGATTTGAACTCAGGTCCTCCTGAATCCAGGACTGTGCTCTATCCACTGCACCACCTAGCTGCCCCATGAACCTACTTTCAGAATAACCCTTGTGAATATGTCCAAGAATAGCGAGAGCAGAGTTACAGATTGATATAACAGAATGTGCCTGGATTTGAAGTCAGGGGAACTGGCTTTGAATCTTGAGAATGTCACTAACTAGCTATGTGACTGGCAACTCAGGTTTCTCCTCTGTAAAATGAAGGGTTAGAATTTGTTGCTTAGTCATGTCCAACTCTTCATGACCCCATTGACCACATTGTCCATAGGTTTTTCTTGGCAAGGATACTGAATTGGTTTATCATTTCTTTCTCCAGTGGAGAGTTAGAATAGATGGTCTCTAAAGTCCCTCCTACACTATGAACTTGCTCTATGAGTCTAGAAATTTCAAAAACCCTGTAAAAATACATGACTCTAGTCCTCAGTCTAAATACTCTAAAAAGACACTCAGGGCAAGAAGGAAAGCCTTCCTCAAATCAACTTTTTTAAGAAAATTTATTGAGGAAGAATAACTTTAGGAAGAGACATCTGACCCCAGAACAACATTCCATGAGGGAGACCGAGATTATAGGACATGTCAAGGCTGCTGTGGGGTGGAGCTTACACGGGGAGTGGGAAGACCTCAGGATTCCAACATAGCCCAAACCTGCCTTCACCTTCATTCTGCCATGAGTGGTTTTTGCACAAGCCACTGACTTTAGCACATATTAGACATTTTTGTTTGTATTTCAAGATGGTTTGGGCGAGTAGCCAATACCATCAATTAACCCTAGGCATTTGATGAAGGCAATCATGCCAGGAGATAGCTAATCTAGAGATATTAGCCTGTACCTCATAGTTTGTTCAGTGATCCTCAACCCCCCTTCCCTGGGATGTGATTGCGGGAGGAAGCAGCAGGTACAGCAGTTGAGGGACGCATGTCAGAAGTCATTTCCCTTGATCCTGAAATTCACTGAGAAAATGTAACTGGCAAATGAGTGATTAAGACCCAGGAGAGTGGCCAGGCTGTAGGAAGTTAGCAGTCTAGGACCTGGAGGTGATGGGTAGTCATGACACAGAGACAGAAGGCCGTGGTGAATGACCTAGAGACACAGAGATGAAGGACCAAGAGGTGTGGAGGCAGGGTCCCAAAGGTCCCCAGGGCTCAGGTTGGGGAGCAAGAAGCATGTTCCTCCCTGTCATGGCTACACACCCTACCTGTCATTTGTTTCTTTCTGCTGAAGATGCACAAGTGCTTTTTGGCACCCTTTAGGATTTAGTGGCCAGGAGTAAAGCCCCAAGTGAATCCATCTCTAGTTAGTAAATCATGAGAAGGCAAGGAATATCTCCTTGGAGCTGAAGTAACATAGCACGATGCTTTGCTCCCCCCATCCCCACAAACACACATACATACTTGGACACTGTAAGATGAAAGAAAAAGTTTCACATTGTTCTCAACCCTGCGTTTACCCTTTTAAAGTATAGGCAATATCGAGGACAACTACTGTCTTGTTGATACACGAATTCCAAACTGGGAAGGGAGGAAAAAAAGAAAAAAAAAGAAAAAAAGCTTGAACATCCATGAAAACTTGCATTTTTACCACCAGGTAACACTTTATAGTAAAAGCATCTTTCCCACTTCTCCCCAGGCACTTCTTTCTCTCTCCTCCTGTGTTTCTGACTCTCTGGATCTTATTTGGAAAACAGCAAGGGTAAAGAATGTTGAGACTTGGAGTCAAGTGACCTGGTTTGAATCCTGGCTCTGTCACTGTCTCGCTGGGTGACCATAAACTGGTGATTTAATCTCTAAGGATCTTTGTTCTCTCAGTATTGAATAGGGATAACAATATTTATACACCCATCTTATAGTGTCCATGTACTGTAGATGTGTTATTTATTATCTACCTCCCCTTCTAGGCTATCTCTTTCAATATATATATCTGTCATCTTCTCCAGTTTCTCTCTTCTTCCCTTTCTCCCTCTTCTCTGTCTCTCTCTCTGCTTCTCTCTATTACTGTCTCTGTTGTCTCTATCTTTCTATCTCTGTCTCTGTGTCTCTCCAAAAATTTGTTTCTATCTCTCTTCTCTCCCCCTTGTCTCTCCTCTCTCTCTCTTTTCTCTCCCCCTAAGTCTCTGTCTCTCCATCTATCTGTCTCTTTTTGTCTCTCTCTGTCTCTCTGTGTCTCTGTCCATCTATCTGTCTCTGTCTCTCAGTCTCTGTCTCTCTCTGTCTTTCATAAACCCATGAAATCTTACACACACACACACACACACACACACACACACACACACACACACACTGCCCTTTACAACCACACCCTCATGCTGCAGGGTCTGTTCTTGAGAAACGGGTGGAGTTTCTTTCCCAGGACCTGTTCAGTTCTCTTCCCTGTTTTGGTTCCTAGCAGATGCCTAACTACTCACAGTGTCTACCAGGTGTCTTATCCATTCCTTTTTCAACGCCCCCTTCCCACCTCCTTTGGGGGCACACAATCTGCATTCAATTAATGTAGCAATTGAGGACCTTTTAAGAAAAGCCAACCAGACCGGATGCATGAGGAATTTCTGAATGGATGTTGCTGTTTCTGGGGGCCCTGTGGGGAAGGGTGTATACTCTGTAGAACGCCCTTTCAAATGCAACTTTTTGCTTCTTTCTACTCTTTTCCCACTCAAGTGTAAGAGCTAATCCAGCTGTTGACGTGAGCCAGGAAGTAGCCATTGCCTATTTCTATTCAATCTACTAGGGTGAGGGTGATGTCTCCTGGTGTGTCTCCTGGTGTCCTGTCTCCTACCAAAATGATAAAAGTAAAAATTGGTAGATTGTTAGAGCTAAAAGAATATTTAGACATTAAGCTCAATCCTCTTATTTCATATATCAACATCCTAATTCCCAGACAGGTTAAATAATTTACCCAAAATCACACAGCAACACAGGACCAGAATTGGGAACTGTAACTACACTGTTTTTTCTGCTCTATGACACTGTGAAGAGCTAATTACAGTTTTGGAGGAAACACCCCATTTGGATTTTATTCATTTTCTCCTATTTGCATCATAGGTATGGTCCAGAGACTTGGGATACTCTTCCTCCCTGGTGGGGAGTGAGGAAAAGACTGGAAGACTGGAAAGTTTGATGTCTGAAAGATGAAAACTATGTTCTACTTGTAGATCAAGGATCATTCAGTTTTCCCCAGGGAAAGAGAATAAGAATGCTACTAATAGGGGGATTGCCTGTTAGCAGTGTGGAAATAAGATAGGAGCAACGTGGTTAGCAGACTTTTTGATGAGAGCCTCTTATCCATTGGATTTTGGATTTTGTATTCCAAAAGGCCACCCTCAAGCATTTAGAAGGCCACACGTGGCCTCAAGGCTGCAGGCTCCTCACCCCTGCTCTTAAACCCTAGTAGGTATAACTAGACAAACCATGGACTAAGTCATGGGACAGCCCAAGGGGTTAGATAGGTTTCCAGAACTGTTTGGTAAAAAGAATATTAGGCTTACAGTCAGAAGACTTGAGTTCAAGGCCCAAATCTGACATTTACTAGGTTTAGGTAGGAGCTTGGGAAAGTCAAATTCTCTGATCTTTAATTTCCTCAGCTGCAAAATCAGAATAATACTTGCGTTATTTACCTGACAGAGTTGTGAAGAAAATATACTATAAACAAACTTTAAAGTACAATATAAATATGAGTTTTTCCAAGGGATAGGGACTGGGTCTATGATTTCATGGTGATAGAGGACTACTTGATGAGGAAATGTCCTTCTACCAAAGGTCTGCAACTTCTCTTTGAAACACTGAGAGAGAGAATTAGTGACTTGTCCAAGGTGACGCATTCACTATATGTCAAAAGTGAGACTTGAAGTCTGGTTTTCCTGACTCCAAAGCTAACTGTCTATTATACCACAATACCTTGAATGTGACCTCTGGGGGACCATTAGTTAGGTGTGTCAACAAGTATCTTTGAGTATATGTCTGTAAGTGTGTACTTATATCTAGACCTTTGGTTGAGTCAGTTATATGACAGTGAGTCAATGTGTGGTGAATCAGAGAATGAGTTCTGTTGTTTATGTTTAGTGTGTGAAATAGTTTTGATTCAAATAGTTTATATGTACTTGACTAGGTGAACAGTTACAGGGACCAACAAATACCTGCTAGCATTTTTTTAATCTTGTCTTTGGTCTAAACTGATGGAAAGAGACAGAGACAGACAGAGAAGGGAAGGATATAATGAGTATACCAATTCTGTATTGTCTCCAGTCTGAGAAGGTCTTTTTCTCCCCTTGGGACTTTAGTCCAGCCCTAAATAGAATCATTAGGCTTAATACTGACTGAACCCCACCCCAGAACCATACTAAACTTAACCAAGAGTAGGTTGGAATCCCCACTATGATTAAAGAACCGACATGGTTTCCACAAAGGTCCTCCCTACCAAGATGCAGCTAGTACTGCTCTCGACCCATTCGGATCAATGGACTAGGTTAGCCACTTAAGCCTGAATGTTCCCTCTGGAGCCATGTCAGTCTGGGCTACGCCCTGAAGAATTAAGGAATAAGCCCATTTCTATGGAGGGCATCACCATCCACCCAATCATTTAGACTCAAAACCTTAGAGGTATCCCTGACTCTTTACTCTCCCTTACCTCCCCTGTCCAATCAGTTACCGAAACTTGTTCATTCTAACTTCACAACATCCCTCACGTCCCACCAACAGAATTTAGCTTAGGCCCTCATTGCTCTAAAACCCATCTTAATTCTTAGGAGTCCTTCTAATTAGATGTCCACTCCTCAGCCCATTTTTCAGAAGTTAGTCTGGAGCTTGACCACCTTCTAAGGATGGAGGGCAGAAACCACTAGAAAAACAATTCATATTTTAATTGAAAATTTGGGAGAGGGGGAAACCCACTAGTAGCCACAGAACAACTCTCCTACCACTTATTTGTTCTCAAAGTTCTTAGCAGATAGACTTCAAAAAAAAAATTCAGAAAGGATTAGTACTATGAAGGGACAAAACCATTATTAGAAAATGAGTGATTAAAATAATAGTTTCCTTTTATGTACTGGCAAAGGCATCAAGATAGTGAGAGTTCTTAGCAAAAATAGCAGCTTCTCTACACAGTGTCCCAAAGGTCTTAGTTGCAGTTTTAAGCTTAACTTAAAGTTTAACCTGACCTTAAACTTAGCTCAAAACTGCAACTTAGACTTACGGGATAGCCTGTATTTACAACAGGTTGCCTCACCCTTCTTTTTCTACCTCCCAGGCCTTTTTAAAGCAAGCTTTGGTTAGAAACTGTCGGATTGAAAATCTCCAAATACGTTGAATTGCTTAAGGGAAAAACCTAACCTCTCTAAACAGGTTGTATCTTGTCTTTTCTCCCTTGTTTTGTTTATGCAGGGGGAAAAAAATTAATTATAGTAGAGATGTTGAAATGGGCCACACCTGGCCAAAGGCACTCTAATCAGAGAATAGAAAAGCTAAAGAGATAAAAAAAGACTCTCTCTTTCTCAAAAGTACTATCTCTACTTGCTATAGTGTTCATGTTCATGTCACTCTGCTTTCTAAAATAGTAATAGAATAACCATTCAAAAGCAGCCTGCTACTTTCTATCCAGAAAAATTACTGTCATCTTTTTTTATACAAATTCATTATGTTTTCTGATTTAAAATTTCCTTGTTCACTTCTGAAATGCAGCTACTTCTCAGGTGGAAACATAAATCCATGAACTAATTTCTCAGCAACAAATGAAGTGTGGCCACCCTCCACCCTACCAATAAAGAGCTCTTTGTAACTCAGATCAGACAGGAGTCTGATTTGATCAACTATACCATTCCTGAATTTTATTTGAAACACTTATTTTCCTGAACTGCATTTTAGTTTTTAACTTATTTCTCTTTTCAAACCAGAGGTTTTTGAATAGCAGAAATAATATTAAATAAAAGAAAATAACTTTATAAATGAACAAAATCACCTCTCCATTAAAAAAATAGAATTTAAAATTTTTAATTTAATTTAATTTTTTACAAAACATTTTTTGAAGAGTCAACCAAAACCAAATATGCAAAAAAACAAAAAAAATCCTGGTACTGAAGCATTTTTGAAATCAGAATGGAGCAGTTGAAAACTGAGTTTAAATATGTCATCTCAAAGGTATGCAGCATTTCCTCTATGGAGAAGTGCCCAGATTGTCCCAAAGTCCCAGCTCCTCACACCTTTGAATGCAGGCTCAGTGACTATAATAAACAAACTGTCCCCTGATTCTCCGGCTTTTCTCCTTCCTACTAGTAGGAACAAGTAGTAGGGTCGATATGTGTGAGGGTTTGCAGATTTCTCAGCCACATAGAAAAAAAGTTTCATTTTTCCTCATCACCCAGTAAGCTACCCCAAGATTGCAAAGTTGAGACAAATGCAGAAATGCAGAGACGTAAAAAGCAAGGTTGGGTTAGGTCCAAAGAAGGGGAACAGACGGAAAGGGAAGAAAAGAAACTTTTTCTGAGTCTCCAAAAATGTTTCTTACCTTGAGAAAGGGAATGACTGCAGCAAGCACCTTGAGTGACAAGAGCTGGCTTTTGTCCTCGGTTCTCTCTTCTTGAGTATGCAACAGCAGTGAGAGGAAGGACCTGACTGCTGAGGTTATGTTTCCTCTGCTGGTGTGTTGGGATGTGTGATGGGGCGGTGTCTTTTTACTGAGTTTTAAAGGAGTTTCTATGAATCAGTCTGGCTTTAAAGAAGAAGGAGGAAAAAAAAAAGATTTGTTCGTAACTACGCCCTGCAATGTTGGCAGTAAGTCAAGAGTGACTGGGAGGGAACCATCTTTTCAAAGAAACCTCTTGTAGGGCTCCCTCTGACTCAGACACATAGACCACAGTGGAAAAAAGACTGACATTGCTTCAAGTGAGTAATAGGAGTCACACAAATAGCATGTGTTTACAAAATCTCACTTCTTGTTACTAATAAGAAAAGCACAAAAAAGAAAAAAGCACAGCAACAAGAGGGCATCAGGCAACACACGTTATCTAGCCAACTTTTAATTATCTGAGGTGGGAAGATAGGAAGAGATGGGGGTGGGGCAGTATGGAAAGATGGAAAGACATGACTAACTAAATTCTTGAAACAGTCCTCAAATCAGGCTTCGACCCTTTCTCACTAAACTACTTACCAGAGCTGTTAATAACTAGTTTAAAAAAAAAACAATTAATTTTTTAACCTCTTTTCCTCTCATTTTCTGGGGAGGGGCTCACAAGAAGCAAAATGGAGAAAAGTGAACCCCAAGAGAAATAAAAGGTTCCATATGAAGAAAAAAGATTATCCAGGAGTTAAGTAATGGTCTGTGTAAACACAAAAACCTCACTACTTGAGTCAACTCAGCACAAACTCTGGTAATTATTGAACATTGGTCGCATATACCTGGGAGGGAGTAAAGGAACTTTACTCTTTGTTGGAATGCTTTAATCAGCTGAATATTGTTTTATAGTACAGTCTTCTACACTAATAGTGACATAAAAATCAATCATTTCCTTGCATTCCTCTTTCAGTGACCTGCCCTGTTTGTAAGAGAAAGACACATTTCCTAAAGAGCACAAGATGGAGGGGTAACTCATTGGTCCTACACCTGAGTGAGTTCACAGAAAGTAACTGCAAAGAGTGCTTTTCTCCCAGTGAGGATGAGGGATGAGGCATGGGTGAGTTATTATCTGGATTGCCCATATTTTTTCATTAGAAATTAGATGAAGTCTTCACCTAAACAACCCAATTCATTTCGAAACCTCTCCACCACAAAGCGAAGTGATGCTCCCATCAATAGGTTAA
>NW_020951209.1:2090340-2134293 GCF_900497805.2 Vombatus ursinus
TCATCCAATAATATCTTGAAAGGCAATGGGGGATGGGTAGAAGAGAGTATGTCTAGGAGCTTGTAATACTGAGGAGAATGTGGTCTGGTTGCAGTTTTTAAGAGAAAGCTGGAAAACCAATGAATCTTTCTGAAGGTTTTACCTCATTGGTTTTCGAAGAAGGATGTGGAAACTTGAGAGGGAGTATTTGGAAAGGAAAAGGATAGCCACAGGAAGCAGACCTGTGATTTCACTGATAGAGGGAACACCCAGAAAAGGAAATTCCCTCCACCACTGCAGTTCAGTACCTTCTCTGAAACTTACCTTCCTATGGAGTTGCTTAGTACACTGAGAATGTAAGTGATTTGCCCAGAGACACAGCACCAGCATATGTCAGAGAGAGGACTCACATGTTCCAGGGTCTGAGACCAACACTCTGTCTACTATGTCATGCTGCCTATCTGAATGCTGCTTAATTTCAACAGTGGATTCAATGGACTGAGTAGCTAGTTTCTTAACTCATAATCAGAAAATTGAGTTCCAGCTCTCCCTTTTGCCCCTGGTTGGTGGTGGGACAGTGAGTAAATGACACATCCTCTCTGTACTTCAGTTTTCAAACAGATGTAATAACCTGAGGCCTACCTTTCTATATGCTTTGTAGAGATGTTGTGAGATTTAACAAGAAAACATGAAACACTTTGAACATCTTAAAAAAAAAAGGTGCCATATAAACTGGAGAGGGTGTTATTTTTTAAAGATGAATCCCAGTATGAGATTTATAAAAGCTTGTAATAAACCCATGAAACTTCACTACAATTGGATATCATGAAGCAAGTGACTTATTATGAATAGAAGAGAAGCTAGATCAGACATTGCTAAAAGCATCCCCTTGTGATTACTCTGGATATGATTAAAACATTAAGCATTATCCCTCCCCAGGCATTAAGCTTGGCAGACCTTTAAAACCAAGGATAGCTACAGGGGCCAGAGGTCTGAAAATAGATAAGGGTGTGGAAAGTTTGAGTATTAGTTCAGACCTTGACTTGGCCTTTGCATGGGTCATTGTGCAGTTGATTTGCCTTGTTTGTGCCTCTACTTCCCCACTGGAAAAAGATAGATCAGTCAGAACTATTTTCTATTCAGGTTTCTTTTGATTTCCGTATATCAAATTATATTTTATTTTATTATATTATATTATTATATATTATGTATTTTCATATGATATATACGGATGAATATATAATATATATTATTATGGAATTATTATATTATTATAGAAATTATATATTACTGGGAAAGAACTCCCCCCTCTCTCTAGTGGCACAATCCTTTAAATACCACTAATCCTTTAAAATTTCCTTCTTAGAACAAGCAGCATTGACGGCTGGCAAGATTCTGTGTTGGGCAGATTAGCAAGTTCATGCTGGTGTGAGAGCTTTGTATGTTCTTATGAAGTCATATAACGGGATTATGTTTATGTGTATTTGTGTGTATGTTGCAGGGGACCTATTTTTTTTTTTAGTGAGAGGCAACAGTAGAAGCCTTGTACAAATCCCCAAAGTGAGGCCAGTCACTAAGATTCATTGAGAAGGAAAGCAACAAACACTAATTGAGGGTGTTTTCTCATGATTATCCTTGCTGTGAAGCATTATCTAGCCATTTAAAAACCACAAGCCAGCTTCTACCTGATAGACAGTATGCTCTTCCACTCCTTTCTCTACTACTCTGGTGTCAGTCCAGAGAATTCAAAATCATTTTTATTATTAATATAAATGTTATCAAGCATTTTTTGCTCTCATTGTCCCAGAGTGAGGGCTTATTTCTCTAATGCTACTGCATTCTTCATTCAGGTACCACATATCAGCCTCAGATGGGGAAGCTGCAAGGCTTCTCCCTTTAAGGCATTATCTCTCTCCTCTCAAAATCCCCAACAAGCAGGAGTCTACTCAAAGAAAGAAATTATGTTAACTATTGGCTTTTGAATGCTCCTCCCAGTCAGAGCCAATCAAAGAGGCTCCTATTAATCAATGGTTAGTATAATGGAACCAAACACAGTACATCTAAAACTCTCCAAGGCACTTCCATTATAAGTCATCCTGACTTTCCTAGAAGTAAGTAGGCTCTCCAGTCTCTTGCACATCACAAATTACATCAGCAACACTCTACACATGCTCAGTGTCCAGTCTACCATGACACTTTTGTTGTTCAGTCATTTCAGACTCTCCATGACCCCCTTTGGGGGGTTTTTGGCAAAGATAATGGAGTAGTTTGCCATTTCCTTCTCCAGCTCATTTTACAGATGAGGAACTGAGGCAAACAGGGTTAAGTGATTTGCCCAGGATCACACAGCTAGGAAGTATCTGAGGCAGGATTTGAACTCAAGAAGATAAGACTTCCTGATTCCAAGTGTGAAACTCTATCCACTTTACACCTAGCTGCCCTTACTATGAAACTAGCAAGACACAATTGGAAAAGGAACTATAATGGCTAAAGGAAAAAACAAATCACAGAATGCATTATAAAATCCAAATAAATTTTGGATTAGCCATGCTCCTGGTCTCTTCTATAAATGCAAATGATCATCAGTTTACTCCAAAACCAGGATAGGGCATTTAGTTCCTTAGATAAGATTTGAAAAGTGTGCTTCCTATGGTTACTGTATACTGGATGGAAGAATGAATGAATGAATGAATGGAGAAAACACTTATTAAGTACTTTCTATGTGCCAACTATGGTCCCTGCCCTTAAAGAGCTTGTATTCTAATATGAAATACAAATACACATAAAAGAGTTGTGGCCAGGGAGGAGTATTTTGGTTTGGAAAGTTATAGAGATGGTGAGTGGAGCCATAGAGAAATATATTGATGCACCCTTTCTGGCATTGATTTACAGAATTCCAAATGGAAATGGGGCAGAGGGTACTTACCCAGTAGCAAAGTGGCTAATGAGATGCTCAGAGAGTAAAGTGAATCATGACCAGAGCCATCATAGAGAAAGTGGGCCCTGTGAGATATTCACCAGGATGGTGGGTATTGGGGTGGGGACTGGATCCAGATGTAAGTTATTGAAGGTCTTAAACCTTCACTATAACACATGCAGCTTGATTTAACATGAAATAAATACCTAGAGGGCACAGGAAACAAACTTTCTGGAGCTAAAATATTATATTTCATAAAAATGTGTTTTGTTAAATGTGTCATCATTAAAGCAATAATTAGAAAAGTTTCTTCTTTCCTCCACTACCATTGGGCCCTACCCAACTACCTACACTACCTTCTCCTAGTCCAAACTCTGATTTAGAGTACATTTCTTTTCCCTGCATCTTTCATTTCTTCTCTCTTTCTCTCCTTCAATATTTCTTCTAGTCAAAAACCTTCAGTGGCTCCCTATTGCCTAGCATCTAAGGCCTTCTGCAGGCTGTCTCCAGCCCATATTTCCAGCTTTACTTCATTCTTCTCTTCAAAATTCTATGGTTTTTCTAGTCGAGTTAGACTACTAACTATTTCCCAATCCCTTACTGCTCTCCTCCACTTTAGAGCATTCAAGAAGGCCATCCTTCTTGCCTGGAATGTACTCCCTTCATCTCTCCCTGTCAGAGCAGTAACTAGGGTGTGGCAATTGGAACTTTGCCCTAGGGCTCTGAAAATTTAGAGGGTGCTGACATCATTTGCCTTCCTACAATGACAACTAAGTTTAGCATCTAGTTAGCAAGAAAGATAGTTAAAATAAGCAGCTACCAAAGGCTCTCCTTCCTTCTCCCCTACCACCACACCTTAGGTGAGTTTCTCCAGCTCCTCCCTCAGGCTCCCCAGCAGTGGCCTCCTGGTAGCACTCGACCTTTTTCTCCCCCAACGTGAGGCAGTGTCTTGCATGACTCCACACACCCCCTCAAGTAAATTGTTTTGAGCACTTTAATTGCTTGTTACAATTCTGTTACCCATTGTCATCCTCCAACTTAATAAATACCAGTGGCTCCTTATCTCCTCCAGGATCAGATACATAATGCCCTATTTGGCCTTCATAGCCTAGCACCTTCTTACTTTTCCAGTCTTCTTACACCTTACTCTTAGCCATGTACTCCTCAATCCAATGACATTGGCCTCCTAGCTGTTCCACAAAAAAAGATGCTCCATCTCTCAGCTCCAGGAATTTTCTCTGACTTCCCCCATACCTGGAATGCTCTCCTTCTTCATCTCCGCCTGCTGAATTCCATGACTTCCTTCAAGTTCCAATTAAAAGTCACGTCTTCTACAGAACACTTTTGCCAACCCCTCTTAATTCTGATGCCTTCTATCTATCACTTATTTCCTGTTTATCCTATGTAAAGCTTGCTCGTACAATTTTTTGCATGTAGTCTCTCCCATTAGACTGTAGACCCCTTGACGGCAGGAACTATCTTTTGCCTATTTTTGTATCCCTAGCACTTAGAGCAAAGCCTGGCATATACCAGGTGCTTAATGAATGTTTATTAATTATTGACTCCCATCTTCCTTTAAGCTTAAGTTCAGGTGTCATCTCCTTCAAAAAAGTCTTTCTTCATTTCCTCCACACACCATGCTTCTTATATCACTTTGTCTAGACCCCCTTCTTTGTCATTATCAATCTTGGGGGCAGCTAGGTGGTGCAGTAGATAGAGTGCTGTCCTTGGAGTCAGGAGGACCAGAGTTCAAATCTGGCCTCAGACACTTGACACTAGCTTTGTAACCCTGGGCAAGTCAATTAACCCTGATTGCCTAGTAAAAAACACAAAACAAACAAAAAAAAATTTAAAATAGTCTATCTTGAATCATAATGATTTGTATACATCTTTGAGCTCTCACTCCCATCATATCATAAGTTCATTGAAGTCAGGAATTGTATTATTTTTCATCTTTGTACTATGCCCATGGTAAGCACTTGGTAAATATATGTTGAATGAAGAACTGGCCTGTGTCCTCCGGGTCATAGCGTTCCACTTGAAAACATTTATTACTCAGAAAGACATCTTTTTTTTGCAAGTTTCAACAAAAAAGGAAGAAATGCCTCTGAAATCCCTTGAGCCTCCCTTTTCTGTTTCCTAGTTGGCTGTTTTAGATATGGCCTTTCATCTCCAAAAATATAGAACTGCTGAAACACTAAATAATTTATTGGACATTCCAGGAATATGAGAAATTGGCACGTTCATTTCCAGATGACTAGAAAATAAACTCCTTGAAACAGCAAGAAGTTGGAATTATGAAATAACTCTCTGTGTGAGTGTGTGTGTGTGTGTGTAGGTTGAAGGTTTGGCCTGAGCCTATGAGGCAAGCTAGACAGCAATAGAAGTAGTCTCTCAGTCCTAGCCATCTTCATGATTAGTACCCATTGATGCATTCAAATTGATCAGGTAACAGACATCTGTGTTGATGATCAAGAGACTAAAATAAAGATTGCCAATAATATGGTTGGTTTGTTAGTATGGTAAGACATGACCAAAGAATAGAAAACAAAAAATAAGAAACAGCTGTAAGGAGAAAAGATTTCCCAGAATGCAAAAGTAAACACATCTAGAGCAAACTACTCTTTATTGATCGTCATTCCCTTCTAATACTTGGGACTCCATATCTCCTTCTTAAGAGAATACTTTGCAAATGCAACACTATTATGGCTGTAAATGATTAGTCCTCACCTCTCAGACTGAGCTTAGCACACTTCTGGGCATTAGTTGTAAACCCTAAGTATGTTTCTTGAATTGAATATCGTCCAGGTGAACTGTAATCTTTGAAATCTCTTTTCAAATGGACTGACACCCAAAGCTAACAGGTCTCACAGCAGCAGGAAAACTAGTCTTTAGATTTATCTTTAAGAGTGATTGATGGGGGCAGCTAGGTGGCGCAGTGGATAGAGCACCAGCCCTGAAGTCAGGAGGACCTGAGTTCAAATATGACCTCAAACCAAACACTTGACACTTACTAGCTGTGTGACCCTGAGCAAGTCACTTAACCCCAATTGCCTAAAAAAAAAAAAAGTGATTGAGTGGTAAATTTATTCATTTCCTTAATTCACTCAACAAAGATCGGTACATTCATGGTGTACAGTACTAAGGACTAGGGAAGATAGAAAGATAAATATGGCACAGCCTGTACCCTCAAGTAGATTAAAATCTATGGGGGGAGAGGGGAGGCTATGCCACTTACATAGATAAATATTGAATTAGGAAAGGATAAATGGGTAAGATCAAAGTTTCCTCACTGAGAATTCCCTCATACATGAAATCCTTGGTCTCTACAGAGGAAAACTAAGTCCCTTCAAAATGTATACAAAAGTTCTTGACTAGAACATTATCTTTGTTGGTGTCCCAAGGCAGTCCAACATGACCATCCTTTCCCCTAACTTTTAGATGACCTTTGGGACTGACCTATAGGAGTTCTCTGGTCAGAAATGCCCACATGTGGGTTTCATGCTTCATTTTTTCCTATTCAAAGCCTGTGCTAGAGAAGTCAGTCAATAAAACATTTATTATAGGCACTGGGCTAAGCTAATAACACCTACCTCTAAGGGTAGTTGTAAGAATCAAATAAGAAAATATTTATTTAAAAAATGGGGGGTGGGGGAAACACTAAGCACAGTGCTTGGCATATATTAGGTGCTATGTAAATATTTATTCCCAACCTAAGCATTGGTGATACAAAGAAAGGCAAATGGTAGTCTCTGCTCGCAGTCTAATGGGGAGACAACATGCAATTACCCATATATGAACAAGTTTTCTGCAAGAAAAACTGGATATCATTAATAAAGGGAAAGCACTGGAATTAAGGGAGTTTGGGAAAGACTTTCTGTAAAGGTGGGTTATTAGCTGAGACTTGACGAATCCAAGAAAGTCAGAAGGAAATGATGAAGAGAAAAGGCAGTCCAGGTCAGCATTCTCAATTTGTGAAAGAGAATACTAACCTCATTACTACTACTGCAACTACTAACTACAGCTACTAATTACCATTACTATTATGACTACTATAACTATGATGACCACTACTAGTACTAGTGTGAGAACCTTGGTCATCTTGGTTTTGGTGATTAGAGTAGTTATAGTAGCAATACTAGTCATAATCAAAGAAGAGATATTGCAGGATCTACTGAGCCTTCAGGCCCTGACTTTATCTTTCCTTTCAAAGGACCCAAATATTCCTTAAAAAATGTGTGGTGGTCATGTACAACCTACATCAGATTACTTGCTGAGAAAGAAAAATTTGGAACTCAAAATCTTTCAAAAATGAATACTGAAAATTGCCTTTGCATGTATTTGGAAAAAAATAAAATACTATTAATTTTTTTTTAAAAGAAGAAATGTATGGTGGTGAGACCATTGAATTAGGAGACCTTAGTTCTAATCCCAGTCCTGTCAATAACTACTTTTGTGATTTTAGAGAAATCATATTATTTCTTTGAGCCTCAGTTTCCTTCTCTTTAACAAGAGGAGCTGTTAACAGATGATTCCTAAAGTCTCTTTCCAGCTCTATAAGTCTCTGATTCTATCAACTTATGAAGGGAGCAAATATTAAATCAAGACAATGAATCTATTTTTCATAATGATTGGAAAATTAAACATTCTTTCTGATTGACCATTTTGGTTGATCCAATATGCAACCTTTACTTATGCATTTTTAAACCCAAGTGTAGGGTTTTCCATAGAAGTGGCATATGTGACCCTGGTACAACTCAGTTAACTTCTATGTGCCTCAAGCAACATCTTAGGACCTATTTACTAAATCAGTGGTGTCAAACACAAAGAGAAATGGGGGCCATTAAACCATACACAAGGATCTCTGAAGGCCATATATTGACTGTGAAACCTTTACCTTTACTATTGATTTTCACTAATATTTGGGTAGGGTTTAAACTCTAAAGTTCTTTCCTCTTCCGAGATTCTATAACTTTATGAGGATGATGTGATACTCCATGCCTAAAATTTGGGGGAACTTGTTGATACTCTTGTACTGAGAACACAAACCAGGGAGCCCACAAGAAATTTCCCCAAATCTGGACATAGTTTTTGAATCTCAAATTTTTATCTGGAGCTAACATAGCTCTAGATCTCCAGGCAAGGCAGACCTACTCATCTCTAGTAATCCAATATGGATGTGAATACATGAAGCACATAAGAAGGAGAGAGTTGATCTTTGTCCACTCCCACATTCTTTGCATGGAAGCAGTGGGAGCTTTGAGAAATGGGGAATAAATAAATGGAGGAACAAAAACATTAAAATCAGATAGGAACTACATTTTAATATGGTTTTGGCCACACTTGGGAGTATTGTGGGCTACACACACCCTTCAAGCTGTATATTTGACACCTTTAAACTAAATCATAGGTGAATTTCAATCTGCTTTGGAAGAGAGAGCTCCCACACCAGAAGTTTTCAGAAATCACTTAACCTCTGTTGGTCTCAGTTTCCTCAACTGTAAAATGGGGAAAATAATAGCACCTACCTCTTTGGGTTGTTACTAAGATCAAATGAGGTCTGCCCAGCACTTTCAGTCATGTCTCACCCTATTTGGGGTATTCTTGGGAAAGATATTGGAATGGTTTGCCATTTCCTTCTCCAGCTCATTTTAAAGACAAGGAAACTGAGGCAAACAGGGTTAAATGACTTGCCCAGGGTCACACAGCCAGTAAGAGTCTGAAGTCACATTTGAATTAGGAAGATGAGTCTTCCTGATGCCAGGCCTGGCACTCTATCAAATGCACTACCTCGCTGCCTGCCTGGCACATAGTAGGCCCTGAATAAATGCTTCTTCCCTTCCTTTCTCATACTGACAAAAATCACATTTAATTTAATTCAATCGATAAGCTGGTGTTCCTTCTCCATGTCTGCATGCTGGGCAGCACAGATCTGTTAGGGGAAGCTAGAAGATATCTTCCTGATGTGAACTCATTATCGCTTCTTTCTCCTACCTTTAAATGAGCAAAGGCCTTCTACAGAGATATGAGTGCATATGAACTGCTTTTATTAAAATTTTCATTTCTAATTTATTCCCCATTTCTCAAAGTTCCCAAAGTTTTCAAGCAAAAAATGTGGGCATGGAGAAAGATCAGCTCCCTCCTTAAGTGCTTCATGTATTAACGTTCATATTGGATTACTAGAGATGGGTAGGGCTGCCCTGCCTGGGGATCTAGAGCTATGCTAGCTCTAGCTAAAAATTTGAGATTCCAAAAGTTATGTCCAAATTTGGGGAAATTTCCTGTGGGCTCCCTGGCTTGTGCTCTCAGTACAAGAGCACCAACAAGTTCCCCAGATTTTAGGCAAGTGGTATTACATCATCCTCACAAAAATCACAAAATCTCAGAAGAAGAAATTTTAGAGTCTAAACCCTGCCTAAAGTATGATCTTGTCTATCAATCACATCCCTGATAAGTGGTCATCTGCTTGTTTGGCTCCAGTGACAAGGAAATTACTACCACCCAAATCAGCCCATCTAAGGCCACCATACCTACGTGCAATGAGGGTCTCCAGACATTATCCTAGTTAGATGCCATAAGTTTCCACAAGCAAAGGAGAGGTGAAGCAGTGTCTGGAAGATGCCTGCATCCCCTTTAAGATAGATATGAAGGGGGAAAGTGTTGGTGATTTCCCCCTAGGAATAGTAAAGGTTTCTTATTTCTTAAAGATCTATGACTTCACCATCAAATTTATTGTAATAAAATACACCAATCTGTGCCTGCAGAGTACCTACCCAAAAAATCTATAGTGTGAATTCACAAGGGATAGGTAGATACAATGTCAGCTGCACAAACTTCCTTAGTCACAGTCCACAAATTGTCGTGGCAAATTGCTGCACTAAAAGACCGCTACTAGATCAAGATTGTCCAGAGGATGCCTAGGGTATGAGGGAATTTCTAAACCATTAGCTTCAGGCCTTAGACAAACTGGAAGACTCTCATGGACCACCTTTGGACCTCTAGAAGATCCCTGAACTACCATTTTGGCAGAGTATGCTCGAGGGGCTTTATGGATTCAAACTGAATGCTTGGAAAAGTCCAGCATCCCTGTCAGTGGCAAAAATTACCTTAGGATGCCAGGCTTCTGGACTGTGAGACTACAGAATGTACATAAATTCATCAAAACACTGAACTCTAAACCTTGACAGTAAAAATACTTTAGATAAACTGCATGATACACATTCTCCTACTTCTCCACTTTCAGATTTTGGCTCACACTTTCCTCAAGCTGGAATAATTTCTCTTCTTTTTGCCTAATAATCCCTTGGTTGCTAAAAAAAAATCAATGTCCCCCTTCAAAAACTGTTGAATGCACTTAAACATCTGAATATATTTAGTCCTTTCCTTCCAATCAGTCTGATAAAACAGAACAAGGGGATAAAAAACAAAAGGGATATCTAGGAGAAAGGGCAGGTAGGTACAGTGGATAGAATGCTGGATAAAGAGTCAGGAAGACTCATCTTCCTGAGTTCAAATCTGGCCTCAGACATTTACTAGCTGTGTGACCCTTGGCAAGTCACTTAACCTTGTTTGCCTCACTTCCTTCATCTGTAAAATGAGCTGGAGAGGGAAATGGCAAATCACTCCATCATCTTTGCCAAAAAAACTCAAATGGGGTCATAAAAATATCGGACAGAACTCCACAGCATTCTATTTACATTGTTGCAGTCATTGTGTATATTATTCTCCTGGTTCTGCTTATCTCTTATCTGCTTTGTATTAGTTCAGAAACATATGCTTTTATGTATTCTTCATGTTCATAGTTTCTTATTTCAAAAAGCAAAGCACTATTGTATTCACATACCACAATTTGTTTAATCGTTCCCCAATCAATTGGCATTTAGTTTCTTTCCAGGTCTTTGCTACTACAAAAAGTAGTGCTATAAATATTTTGGTGTACATCAGGGCCTTTATTTTTGTCATTGACATCCTTAGGGTATATACTTCACAGTGAAATCTTTGGATCAAAGGGTATAGACATTTTAGTCACTCTCTTTACTTAATTCCACATTGCTTTCCAGAATGCATAAATAAATTCACAATTCTACCAATAATTAGTCACTTTCTTTACCTAATTCCACATTGCTTTCCAGAATGTCTAGATAAATTCACAACTCTGCCAACAATACTTTAGGGTTTCCATCTTTCCATAATCTCTCCAACATTGGCTATCTCCATCTTTTGTTATCTTTGCCAATTTTGTTGAGATTGAGATGAAACCTCAGAGTTGATTTGACTTGCATTTTTCTAATTATTAGTGATCTGGTGCATTCCTTCATATGATTGTTAATAATTTATATTTCTTCTTTGAAGAAATGTTTGTTTATATCTTTTGATCATATCTTTGAGGGAATGGCTTTGGGTCTTAAATATTTCTGTTAGTTGTCTATATACTTGGACACCAAACTCTCATTTGAGATAATTCATATAAAGATTTCCCCACAGGCAAATGCTTCCTTTCTATCATACTTGCATTGGTTGTATTCATGCGATTTTTTTTAATTTTGTACAATCAAAATTATCTATTTTATCTTTCATAACTTCACCTACATCCCGTTTAGTTAAGAATTCATCTCCTGGGAAGAGGACATGGGAGGTATCCCTGGGCAGATCACTACACCCTGCTCCCAGATTCTGATGCCACCATCATCACCATGAAGCCCAAGAGAAAGGCTGAAGGAGATGATAGAGGAGATAAGACCAAGGTTAAGAATGAGCAAAGGAGAGCAACACAGTAACCTGCTAAACTCTTTCCTCTGAAGCCAGAAACCAAACCCAAAATGGCAACTGAAAAGGAAAAAAAGGTTACCAAAGGAAAAAGGGAAAGACATGTTGGAAAGGATAAGAATAATCCTACAAAAAATGAAGATGCCAGACAGTCCAGATACAGAAAGATGAAAGTGCTGAAAATGCCAAGTGAATTGTGTGAATTTCTGATAAGCATGTACTTTTGGTGACTATACCATTTAAAATATTATTTTTATCAAGTTTTGTAAAAATTCATAATTTTGTTTTACTTTTAAAAAACTATATTGTTAGTTAATTTGGGCATTATACATATATTTGCAGTTTCATGTGAAATTATCTTTTTAAAAACTATACTATATTATGGAATCACTTATTTTATTCCATAAATAAAAAAACAAATTTTAAAATTAAAAAAAGAACTACATTGTTAGCACAGAGAGTGTTTTATTGTTTTAAGGGGTGGGCATATGTCACAGAGCAGATATATCAGAAACTGAGTTTAAAGAGGTAAGGATTTCTTCCCCTCCTAGTTTTTGGGAGGACTGCTCTTGATACCAAGAGGAGATTCCCTAACATTCCTATACACACATCAGATGCATTGTATGAACACTGATACCCTTAACTTATCTTAGTGGGAGTAGGAGTGGGTAACTTCAAAAATTTGTACTTCTTCTCTGTCTTCCAAAAACATTAACTTTACTCCAAACACAATGGCCTATCAGAACCTGCCTTCATTTCCTTTTCTCCAATGCCCAATCAATTGTGTTGGATACCAGTCTTTCAGGCAATCTGGACTTCAATGATGGTTCCAAAATAGTCTCCTCAAAAGAACTGCAATTCCTTTTACATTGGGAATTTTTTTCCTCATTAAGAATTCTGCAGTTTTTATTTCAATTTCTCCAAGTCAGAGTAGACTCATGAAAAGATGTTAAACAGCTTACATTCAATATCTCTCTACTCTCACTCTAAACTTTCTCTGTTTCAAGCATAAAATGAAGACTCTTCATTACATTTTATAGTGACTTTACATTTTTGGTAGTCCACGGAGAAGGAGAGTCTGGAAGCTGTTTATATATTATTGCTAATGATCAACTACATCCTCCCTGAATTACCATTAATGTTTATGAAAAATATCTTTAATAAAGCTCAATATTGTTTGGTTTGGAGAAAAAGAAAAAGGAAAAGCAATCATTTTCAGCCCACAGTTGTTAAAGATATCTAATCTGTTTCTCTTCTAATCTTTTTAATGGAATGATCTTTAATATTTAGGTCATATTTTCATTTTTTTGTTGCCGCTTTGTAACATGGTATAAAATATTGGTCTAAACCTAATTTGTGCCCAACTGAATCCCAGTTTTCCCAGCATCTCTTATCAAATAGGATTTTTTTCTTTGTAATTTATGTTTCAAAGTTTATCAAACGCTGGGTTATTGAGTTCAATTATTTCTCATTCTTCTTTAATATTTGCCACTGATTTTCTTTTGTTTAATTGGTACTAAATGGTTTTGTTTATTGTTCCTTTGTAATATAATTTGATAAATAAAAGTGTTATTTCCCATTCATTGCAGTATTTTTCATTATTTCCTAGGGCATTCTAGATCAGAAGTGTCAAACACTCAGAAAGTACGTTGCCCACAACACTCCAGGACAAATTAAATTAAAATGCAATTGGGAAATATTTAACAAAAAAAATAAAAATTCAGTGAAGCATAGACAATGTTAATACGTAGTTGTCCAAGGCAATATGTGGCCACAGAGATCTTAATGTAAGATTTAATGGTATTTGAGTTTGACGCCACTGTTCTAGATTACTTGTTCTACCAAATGAGTTTTGTTATTATTAATCAAGCTTTGTAAACTATCTGTTGGGTAGAAAATTGATATAGCACTAAATCTGTAAATGAACTTTGGTAATACTGTTATTTTTTTTCAGCTATTTAAATTGTTCTTGATTTGTTATTCTATATACACAGGTACTGAGTATGCTTTAGTACATTGATTCCCAGATATTTTATGAATTTTGTAATTATTTGGAGGGGATTCTCCTTTCTATTACTGTCTCATGTGTTTTCTCATATAGAAATGCAGGATTTTTTGTGGGTTCATTTTGTAGCCCTCAACTTTACTGAAGATATTTTTCTTTTTAAACAGTTCCTTTGCTAATTCCTTCAGCATTTTCTAAGTCAACTCATCATGTCTAAGTAAACTCAACATCAACAAACAGGGATAGATATGTGTCTTCTTTGCCTATCTTCATGTCTTTAATTTATTTCTCATCTTACTGCTATTGCTAGCATTTCTAGAACTACATTAACTAATAGTGAGGGGAAATGACATCTCTGTTCTACTTCTATGTTAATTGGGAAAGTTTCTATTATTTCCCCATTTCATATAATGTTATATTGGGAGGATATACATATACATATATATAATATACTTTCTTTCAAAATTTTTAAAAATCCTTCTATGACCTCTACTTTGTAGAGTGGTTTGTTGGTTTGTTTTCACATAAATGCATGCTATATTTTTTTCAAAGGCTTTTTCTGTATCAATTAATATAATCATAAGGTTTTTTTTAATATGGTTATGTAAGGATAAAGCTCCAGTGATTATTCCATCCACTTAAAAGTAATTACTTTTGATAGCTAACAGTACTTCTTGATGGAGTCAATCAATCAAAACTGAGTGTGAACAGGGTCATCCTCACCACCACCACCACACACACACACACACACACAGTCTTTGAACCAATCAAAACTACTGTGTGAGATATTTAGCCATGCCCTAAGTAATTAGGGCATTGAGGTGGCACAGTGGATAAAAGTGCCAGTTCTGGAGTCAAATCTCACCTCAGATACTATCTGTGTGACCCTCAGCAAGTCACTTAAATGTGTTGGCCTCAATTCCTCATCTATAAAAATGAGCTGGAGAAGGAAATGATAAATCACTCCAATACCTTTACCAAGATAACCCCAAATGGGGTCACGAAGAGTTGGTCATGACTGAAACAATTAGACAACAAAAAGAATTTGTACAAAAGGAAGGAGTTACCTCAGAACCAAATGGAAAGTTTGAGCATTTAGAGGCAAAGGGAAAGGAATAAGGGATCATATAATGCTAATCCAGGAACCAAAAGCTTTGGGGAAACCAGAAAAAAGAGGAAGAGAAGGTAGTATTGAGCTATGTCAAAGAAGGGAGATATCAAAAAGGTCCATTGGCTCTGCAGGCATCTTAGGGCAGAATACCCAGGTTGATGTCATCAATGCACCAACCTATACAAGGACCAACGGAAGTCCAAAGAAATCAATCAATAGACATTATAATATATAGCCTGCTGTTTCATTGTCTGAATATTCCCAGTAAAATGAATTTTGCCTCAACCACAAGAAAGCTAGGAGTTAACAAGAGACAAATATGTATGTAATTTAGGCAGAAAGTCCAACCTCAGCTTAAAGGCTAGGAATTTTCATTACTGAAGGCTTGCACCTATCACAATCCTAGTCCTAAAATTTTACTAATATAAACTTGCTAAAACCTCAAAGCAGAGAACAATATGGATCTTAGTTGTCATTACGTAGCTCCTCAGGCTTAAAAAGAACTAATTATCACAATGTGCTGTTACAATTAATTATGTTAATTAACTCCTAATATTGAAATGACCTGCTATAAATCCAATTTGATCAAAGTGAATAATTTCTTTGTAGCAATTGCTGAAGTCTTTTTGCCAGGCTTTTTTTTTTTATGTAATCTACTCTTTAATGATATTGGTCTATAATTCTTTTTCTTTGACTTATTCTTCCTTAGTTTAAGCATTAGAATTATATTTGTCCCATAAAAAAAAAAGTTTGGTAGAGTGTATTCTTTTTCAATTTTGGAGTATAATTTTTTATTGTATAGGAATTAATTTTTCATTAAAAGTTTAAAGTCCTAAAGCAGGACATTTTTTCTGTGGTAGTTCCTTTATAGATAGTTCAACTTTTTTTATTATATTATTTAAGATTTCTATTTGATGTTCTGTTAATTTGAATGTTTTTATTTTTGTTGATGATCTATTTCATTTAAGTTCTTGGGTGTGTTGTCATACTACATCTAATAGGATGTTATCATTCTTTTTATTTCTTCTGGATTTGTTATTTCACCTTATTCATTTTTTAAATTTTGCTATTTTGATTTTATTTTACTCTCTTTTTTTATCAGTTTGGCTAAAGGTTTATCAATTTCTTTAGTCTTCAAAAAACAATTTTTAATTTCATTTGTCAGTTCAATAGTTTTGTGGTTTCCAATTCACCTATTTATCCTATAATTTTCAAGATTTTCTCTTTTGTGCTTTATTTGTTCTCTTCTAATTTAAATTCATATATACACATATATATGTGTATATAATGTGTATATATTCTGTCCACTAATTCTCTCTTTTTCTATTTTATTAATGTATTTTTTTGGGAAAATTTTTCCCTGTAGGTCTGATGTAGCTGCATCCCAGAATTTTTGGTAGGCTGTCTCATTATTGCTACTGTAATCCACATATTGTTTATGTGATTTATTCTTTGACTTACTCATCATTTGGGATTTTATTTTTAAATATCCATTTAGGTCTGTCTTTTGCCTGTGATCCCTTAATTGATTACCAGTTTTTACTGCAATATGTTTATAAAGGATGTGTTTCATATTTCTGCTTTTTTCACACATTTGAAATTTCACCATGCTCTAATGGTATTTTCTATTTTTATGAAAGTGTCACATGGTGCAGAGAAATGTGTATATTACTCAGTGGTGTTATTCAGAGGTTGATATAAATTTCTTAGCTAAATTCACCAACACTTTGTTCAGTTCTATTTTTTCCCTTTTATTTATATTTCTGTAAGATTTTTCCAGCTTTAAGAAAGGAATATTAAAGTTTCCTGCTATTACTGTGTTACCATCTATGTCTTTTTGCAATTCAACTAATTTTTTCTTTATAAATTTAGATACTATATCAATTCGTGCATGAGTTTAGTATTAATATTGTTTTAAGAATAATGTAATTTCATTGATCAGCAGCTATTGATATTGTCAACTTTCACTTTTTGCTCTGATACAACAGCTACAATTCTTGAGAGGTCTTTTCCCTCCCCTGTCCCAGCCTGCTGTTTGATTCTTTGTCTTTGCTTTTTAGATATACTTCTTGTAAGTAACACATTCTTGATTTTTGTTTTCTTATCTATTCTCTCACTTTCATTTTATTAGATTATTTAATCTATTCATATTTAACATTACAAGGGAGAGGTATATGTTTTCTTCAATTTACATCTCTAATGTTGCTTAAAAAAATGTTTCCACCTTCTTTTAGGTTAATCCCTATAGTCACTTTTGCTTTAACTATTCTGATGTAACATTATTGCCATAGGCTCTCTCCACAACTTCTTCCTCATTTGTCAACACTTTCCTTAATTTGGAGACTTTATTCATATTCTTAATTTCTTTCTTTTAGTTATGTATCTTCCCCTTTTTCCCCCTTCTCATTTTGAAATTGAAAATTTCATTTGAAATTGAAAAAAAAAAAAGAACCAAAAACCTCCTCCTATCCTTCTACTGATCTTTTGTTTGTAAATTGACGGGTTTTTTCAAGGAAAATTTCTTTTTACTCTCTGTTAGTTCACATCCCTTCCATTCTATGCTGAATGTTTATCTCTGACTTGTGGTCTACATCTTTATTGTTCCTTCTTTAACCTCTTTGTGTGCTTCACAGAATTAAAACATCCAAAGTACCAAGTTTGAGCTCCTTCTTCTAATCAGTTTCTATTCTATTGTTTTTACAGACTTTGCCTTGTGTCTTTTATGGTGCTTCATGCTAGATATTGCCCTTTGCATAGGTATGTGGTCCAATTCTTTCCCCTCACCTTCTGCACTTCCTTTGATAAGTCTGCTTCCCATTGGCCATACATCTCTGGATCCATTTCATCCCTATAATGGATGCCAGGTACGCTTGGGAATTTGTATTTTCCTTCTGAGGCAGAATGCTGTCCCAAAAAACCTAACATAATGAAAATGAAAGCCAAATGAGAATCAGAAACCTTTCATATAATGAATGACAAAACAGCTACTTCAAGGAAAGTGAAGGAAACTCAGCTTCTCAATGAAACTGGAAAGTGATGGGGCCAGATAAGATCTATAATTATTGACTCAAATGTTTCACAATTGTGCATGAATTACTAGCCCAGCATGTTACCAGCTTCTCCTCAGATGCAAAGTCTAATTCTATCCTTCTTAACGGGAGGCATAGTACATTTACTACCAAAGGATTAGAAAACACCAGTGGAGAGCCTATCAAATAAAGGTCAATTACATATATTTAAACAAGGCAGTCACAGTTTGCATCACTTTAAAAAAAATCTATAAACACATCCAAATAATATATTGTCTGAGGATCAAAAAAGGTGTGCCAGCATATTCTAGGGGATAAGAAAGCAATTACTGATTAAATAATTACTGAAATTTCTTTATCCAGGAGTTCTTAACTTGGGAATCTGAGAGTTTGCTTTTTAAAATTTATTTTATTTTTAGTTTATGGAATAAAGCAAGCATCTCCATAACAAAGTACAATAAAAAAAAGATGATTGCACATGAAACTACAAATCTACAGAAATATTCTGAGAAAGGGTCACAGGATTCACTAGATTGCAAAAGGAGTCTATGACAAAAAAATTACTAAGAATTCACCTAATCCTTCAATACTCAACTCAGATACCATCTTTTTTTTCCTAATCACCCAGCAAAAATTGATCTTGCTTTCCTTAAAAATTTTTAGAGATGTTATCTAGTATTACCCTTTTCCCTTCACATTCAGCCAATCAGTCATTAAGTATTTATTAAGAATCTATTATGTGCCAGGCACTGTGCTAAGTGCTCAGGATACAAGAGCTCACAATCTAATGGGGGAAGACCACGTGTAAGCAATGATGTATAGACAAGCTATATAAAGGATCAATATGAAATAATCAATGGCGCAAAAGCACTAGAATTAAGAGGGGTTGGGAAAAGCTTCCTATAGAAGGTGGGATTTTAGCTGGGGTGTGAAGGAAGCCAGGATGCAGAGATGAGGAAGGAATACATTCCAGCCACACATGGGAGATAGTCAGTGAAAATGCTCAGAGCATTTATTTACTTCCTTTGAGCAAAAGTTTCTTGATTCCAGAAACCAGAGCTATAAATATTTCAAGTTGACTAGACCTCCGTCCCTAAATTGGGGCACCTAATTTAGAGGGTGCTGCAAGTACTCCCAATCCTTCAACAAAAGGAGTAAGTTAAATAAGTTAATCCACCTCATTAGAAAGGGGAAATTTCACATTTCTCTCCTTCGTATATTTGATGTTCTAGCCAAATTAGACAATTTAATGCACAGTAAATCTCCCATGTCTGAAATGAACTCCCCTTTATTCTTCTCTCCAGCCCCATCTCCTTCTGGGATTCTTCTTTTCCTTCAAGGCCCAGTTTAGTTAAAGAGAAACTCCTCCTTTTCTTTCTCCTCTTCCTCCCCTTTCTTTCCCTCTTTCTCCTTTTTGTTCTCCTCCTTTGCAGCTATATCCTTTGAGTAAACCCCTCCTCCACCCCCAATCCTGTGTCCTGGAGGTGTCCCAGCCTCTATACCCACTGGATCAGTGTCCCACAGATTTCCCTGGATGCAGATTGTGCACCCCCAACTGCTAAAATTGTCAATTCTGATGGGAACAGGGTTTGGATTTGGGTTGTTTTTGCTTTTTTTTTTTTTTGGATAAAATCCTCAGTGCCCTGCACATAATGTTTTCTTTTATTTTTAATTTATGGAATAAAACAAACATTTCCATAACATGGAATAGTAACAAAAAAAAAAAGGATGATTGCACATGAAACTGCAAATCTATTATGCACAACTTGCTATTCCATTTAAATACAAATAAAGTTATAATGTACACTTCTTTTTTTCCTCCTTTTTTTCTTTTCCTCCCTCTTGCCCTAGAGGTGGCTACCATTAGACACAAATAGGTATATATATGTAAAATTATTCTATACATACTTTTATTTATCAGTTTTTTCCTCTGGATGCAGATAGTATCTTTTTCCATGTGTCCTTTAGAGTTAATTTGGATATTTATAATAGTTTAATAATGTTTAATTATCAACAGCACATAAGGTTTAATCAGTCCTTATTTTATTATATTTCTTGAACTGAATGAAGTAATGAATGACTGGGTTCAAAACAGGAAGAAGGAAGATTGAGAGGAAGCCCAGCTAAGCCCTCCAAAACTAGAATAGTGGAGCCTGAAAACAAAGAGAAACAATGGTAAGAGCAAGACAATCTTCAAAAATAATGAGCAGATCTTTTTGAAAGAAATCAGTAAATAATTTGATTAAACCAATATTGCTTATTGGTATTTTATAATCTGCCAGGAGCTGCCCTTCTTTCTCTTTAAGAGCCTCCCCATCCCACCCCCAAAGGCAACCTTTCTATGCTGCTCTTTCAGTGCGGTTGGCTCAAAATGCAAAGGATGACAACTTTTTTTTTTCATTTTTATTTTTATTTTATTTTATTTTTTTGGTGAGGCAATTGGAGTTAACTGATTTGCCCAGGGTCACACAGCTAGCAAGTGTCAAGTGTCTGAGGCCAGATTTGAACTCAGGTGATGACAACTTTTAAAACTAGAAGCACTGCAGTAATGTGGAATGACCGCTGGAGCGAGAATCAGAGAAACTGAGTTCAAAGATCAACTCTGCCAATTACCACCTATGTGACCTCAAGCTAGTCCCTTAACTCCTTTGGGACAACATTCCCTCATCAGTAAAATAAGAAGGTTAGATTATATGACCTCTGTAGTCCATTCCAGCCTTAAATCTATCACCTCTAATCCTAAAGGATCTTAAGACCAACTGGTCCAATCACTTCATTTTGGTTGATGATTGGTTGGTTATTGTCCTCAACGCTGGCAGAGGAATAAAATGACATCACCATGTTGGGTTCAAGGTATAGTGTGTCCAAGTGTGGCTGATCAGACCGCCATGAGCTCAGAAGGTTCTATTGCAGGTTGGGCACAAATAATCCTTATGATCATTTAGAGTGGAGATGTCTCTAAATTTGCATGTTTCACATTTCTTTTGAGCTACTGAAATTCTGCTTTGCTCCTAGAACACAGTGCCTTCTTTGATTTGGGCACACAATGCTGGGAGATCCTGGCTCCCATGTCTCACAATCAATCATTTTACAGATGAGGAAACTGAGGCCCAGAAAAATGAAGTGATATAAGTAGCAGAGTCAGGATTTGAATGCAGGTTTAGTGCCTCCAAATAAAGGGCTACTAACTGTTTACCAACTCCCCACTTATTCACTGTTTTTGAGAGAAATGATTATTTCTCTCTTGTATTTAATAACTAATCATCGAATTAGGACCAAGGTTTTCCTCCCTTTTCTACTTTCTCATTCAGAAATCAGCCCCTGTAGGTTATTCAGGCAGACTTTGAAGTACAGGGCTTATACTGAGAGCAACAACTCAGATCTGTTCAAAAGATAGTTAGGTGAATTGATGGATTCCAACTCATTGTTTCTTCAGACAGGTCTGGGGTAGAAGCGGATTCCCTCTTTAATATGGATATTGATAAGTTTCTTTGACCAAGACTAGGTGCTTAGTATCATGTACCCCAAGGCCCTCATTGGAATAAGCTCATCTCTCATTATAATATTCATTCTCTCTTATTACCTATTAACCACTCAGGATTTGAGAACTGCCATCCTCAGGAATACCCATTCTTCCAAAGGCATATAAGCATTAAGGAGGTTCCATGAGGGGTCTTTGGCATTAAAGAGGGTCACTGACCCTTTTATTGATAACATGCTAACATTATTAATGAAATGATTAATTACCCAGAAACTATATCTCTCAAACTTTTAAAATGCTACATCATAATTACCATCATTAGTGTATAGTATTGTGACCTTTGGATCCATAGTTCCTTTCTTTTTATTTTTTTAAATATATAATATAAAGAAAGAATAGACTAGTCATTAAACAATAAAGGGGAAAAGTAACAACACTGCTGGGAAAAATAAAAACAGAAATTTCTATAGTGTCTTACAGTTTGAAAAGGTTTATTACACATTTATTAGCTTCGGATTTTCAAAACAAAGGATCGTGAGTAAGGTACTATAGATATTATCATTCTCTTTTTGCAAATGAGCAAATTAAGGCTTAAAGAGTTTAAATGACTTGTTTTTGGTCTCCTATCTTTCATTTTTCCTTTTCAGTCATTCACTGGTGCCCAGCTGTAATAAGTGCCAAAGCAGAATTTAAGCCCAGAGATTCATTCCTTCTTTCTTTCATCAATTTACTTACCAAATACTTGTTATCTTTCTCCTGTTTGCAAGGCACCCAACAAACACTTGGGGAGATAAAAATTTAGATAAGATTCAGTCCCTGCCCTCCTTATTACTTCAGAGGACTGTGATTTCATCAGTGTGAGTTGCAGGTTGCTATGGATCCATAAGTAAAGGGATGGTCTTCAAGAGTTACTATAGTGAAACAGTCATCTCCCTGCACCTAATCTGGCAATAAATCTTACCAACTTACGTAGGCTTGTCCTTGGGCAACATGCATACACTGGTGGGTGAATCACTTGGTACAAGCAACAATTTTGCAGTTGTTTCATTTTATGACAAGTGATGGTCATACATGTCATTTTATTGACACTAGTCTGATTCAGACATCTGACCTTGACCAGATGAACCCAGACTATATTAGGTTCCCTGACTTTAGTCAGTTCTCTTTCAGTTGAGCACTGGATTTTATGCTTTTTACATGTGTTTTGTTGCTTTTTTTGTTGTATTTTTTATTCTGTGATTTTAAATAATGGCTATCACTCCAAAGGAATAAGCAAATTTGTAGCTTTCAAAGAATATGTTTCTAAGACTGGTAGAGATGTCACAGCAACTATTATGTGAGGAAGTCAAGCATTTCATGTGTTATTTAAGCCACAATGAAATGGCATCAGTGGGGGCAGTCTATAGTTTGGTGTGGGTGTCTTGAAGCTGGAAGAATAGCAAGAAGGTCAGGTTGGTGGTTTGTTTGTTTGGTTTTTTTAAGGCTCTGTTTCTATGAAATAAAAAAGGCTCATAATAGGCAAGACAATACAAACATTAGAGTGCTGAAGATTGGGAAAAGGTGATTTTTACTGATGAAAACTGTTTATGCAAGGCTATACCAATATAGGTGTCAAAAGTCCAAGTAAGCATGTAAGATCTAGACATCTTCATCAAACTGCAAAACAGTTGACCTCAAAAATGTTAGGGTTTTGCATGACTTCATATGTAAAAATGTACCGTATTTCTTGCTTTCTCAATGGGTCAGGGAGGTGTGTAGAAAAGGAGAGAATTTGAACTGAAAATAAAATTTAAAAATAGGAAAAAAGTTAAGAAAAAATTTTTTTTAATTTTCATTGGACTTACCAACAGCAAGAGATAGAAAGAGAAATTCCATTTAAACTTACTGTAGACATTATACAATATTTAGGAGTCTACCTCCCGAAACAAACCCAGGAACTCTATGAACACAATTACAAAACACTTTTCATGCAAATAAAGTCAGATCTAAATAATTGGAAAAACATCTGTTGTTCATGGGTAGGCCAAGCTAATGTAACAAAAATGACAATTCTACCTAAGCTAATTTACTTATTCAGTGCCATACCAATCAAACTACCAAAAATTATTTTATAGAAAAAATATTATTTTATGGAAAAAATAATAGCAAGATTCATTTGGAAGAACAAAAGGTCCAGAATATCAAGGGAACTAATGAAAAGAAATGAAGGGGAAGGTGGCCTAGCAATTCCAGATCTTAAATTGTATTATAAAGCAGAAATCATCAAAACTGCTTGGTACTGGCTAAGAAATAGAGCAGTGGATCAGTGGAATAGGTTGAATATGCAAGACACCGTAGTCAATGACTACAGCAATCTATTATTTGATAAACCCAAAGACCCCAGTTTCTGGGATAAGAACCCAGTCTTTGACAAAAACTGCTGGGGAAACTGGAAAAGAGTATGGAAGAAACTAGGCATAGACCAAAATCTCACACCATATACCAAAATAAAGTCAAAATGGGCTCATGATTTAGATATAAAGGCTGATAACTACAAGCAAACTGGGAGAACAAGGAGTAGTTTACCTATCAGATTTATGGAGAATAGAAGAATTCATGACCAAACAGGAGACAGAGAACATTATGAAAAACAAAATGGATAATTTTGATTACATTAAATTGAAAAGTTTTTGCACAAACAAAGCCAATGCAACTAAGATTAGAAGGAAGGTAGAAAATTGGGGAAAAAAATTTTTTTTAGCTAGGCAATGGGGCTAAGTGACTTGCCCAAGGTCACACAGCTAGTAAGTGTTATGTGTCTTAGGCCAGATTTGAACTCAGATCCTCCTGAATCCAGGGTCGGTGCTCTATCCACTGCACCACCTAGCTGCCCTGGGAAAGAATTTTTACAAATAGTCTCTCTGATAAGGGCCTCATTTCTAAAATATATAGAGAATTAAGTCAAATTTATAAGAATACAAGCCATCCCCCAGTTGATAAATGGTCAAAGGATATCAACAGACAGTTCTCAGATAAAGAAATTAAAGCCATCTAGAGTCATATGAAAAAATGCTCTAAATCACTATTGATTAGAGAAATGCAAATCAAAACAACTCTGAGGTACCACATCACACCTATCAGATTGGCCAACATGACAAAACAGGAAAATGAGAAATGTTGGAGAAGATATGGGAAAATTGGAGCACTAATGCATTGTTGGTGGAGTTGTGAAATGATCCAACCATTTTGGAGAGCAATTTGGAACTATGCCCAAAGGGCTATAAAAATGTGTATACCCTTTGACCCAGCAATAGCACTTCTAGGGCTATATCCCAAAAAGATCATATAAATAGGAAAAGGATCCACATATACAAAAATATTCATAGCAGCTCTTTTTGTGGTGGCAAAGAATTGGAAATTAGAGGATACCCATCAATTGGGGAATGACTGAGCAGGTTGTGGTATATGAATGTGATGAAATACTATTGTGCTATAAGAAATGATGAACAGGCTGACTTCAGAAAAATCCGGAAAGACTTGTATGGTTTGATGCTGAGTGAAGTGAGCAGAACCAAGAGAATGTTGTACACAATAACAGTCACACTGTGTGATGACTAATATTGATAAACTTAACCCTTTCTGGCAATACAAGGATCTAAGACATCTCCAGAGGCCTTGTGATAGAAAATGTTATCCACATCCAAAGAAAAAACTATGGAAGTTGAATTGCTATTTTTTTCCTCTTCTGTTGAGTTTTGTTTCCTCTTTCTGATGGTTCCTCCTATTGGTTTTAATTTTTACTTACAACATCACTAATGTGAAAATATGTTTAATATGAATGTAAATGTATAGCCTATATCAGATTGTGCACCATCTTGGGGAGGGTGGTAGGGAGAAAGGGGGAGAAAAATTTTAAGCTCAAAAGCATATGGAAGTGATTATTGGTAAATCAAAAGAAATTAATAAAAAAAAGAAAAAAGAAAAAATTTTCATTGGGCTTAGAAGTTTTATCTCAAATGAAGAAGTGATGAACTCTGGTAAATATGTAACAGTGACCACTCTGGTCCCCACTGCCTGAAGGCCAGGTATATTATATTTCACATCTACCCAGAGATCTTTGCTAATCTTAAGGGAACTGGGGGGTGTCTAACTTCTGCCATTTGGCTAAAGCCTCCACTTATTGCATTCTCCAAATTTAGGGGCCCCTTGTACCCCAGTTCTATTTGCCCACTGAACAATCGATTAGCTTTTATAAGGGAATACTTATTTCAAAGGTATAACAATAACAAGCATCCCTTCAACACATGGGAGCATATATATGTGTTTATATATATATATATATATATATATATATATATATATATATATATACATATCACTTTAATCTCTGAGGAAGGAAAGCGAATTAGGTTCATGGTTTAGCGTAGTTCCTATATAGCACACAAGTTCCAAATCCAAAGCCTCCATGGGCTCACATTCTGACACCCTGGCTTCTCATGGTTTGGATTGGCAGTGGCATCTAGCCTGGAATCCTGCCTTCAGGGTCACCATGGCTCAGTCTCTCTCATTCAGAGATTCTATTTCTTGTGTCTAGAACTGAAAAGGACAAAAAGAAACTGACCAAGCCCCCCAAGCCTCATTCTTAGGGCCACAGAGCCTAAGAGAAAGTCTACCTTCCCCATACACAGTTTGATCCATGGAGCTCATGCTATGGGGGTCCTTCACCCTTCTCAATGACCAAGAAAGAGAGTGAGACTATCCCAGGCTGGTTGTTTTAAAGAGATATGGGAAAAGCTGTTCCCACCCAAATGGTAGGAGCATGTAGAATGTCTTCTCCCAGAAGTAAGAAGGTCTCTGGTGTCTCCTACATGGATGCCTCTATCTTAGGTGATCTAGGTATGCATCAAAGTCTTGTTATACTCACAATAATAACTAACATTAATGTTAGTACTTCAAAGTTTGCACCAGTCCTTTACATATGTAATCTCATCGGATCCTCATAATAACCCTGTGAGGTAGGTACTCTGATTACCCCCACTTTAAAAATGAAGAAATTGAGGTTGAAATCTGTTAAGTGACTTGTTCATGATGACATAGGTAGACAGGATTTGACCTAAAAGTCCAGCATTCTATCCCTTGCACCATCTAGCTTCCTCACAAACATATTTAGGAGTAGAATTGTTCTGGAAATAGAGAAATTGACAAGTGGAGACAGAATAGTACAACATGGCTTATGCATGTCATGAAAGGTTAAGAAAATTATCCAAGTGATAGAGAAAGCATGCTTCAATGAACTGGGAACTTGGCCTGATTTAAACCCTATTGAAAACCTATGAGGTAGAATAATGGCTAGACTGGAGAAAATGGCCATTTTTCAAAGTTATGCTTAACATCCAATATCCTAAAAATTCAGTTTCATGATGAAGAATTAAAAAATATGCATCCAAATTTTGTTAATTCAATGCTAAATCACGTAAAATACATGACTGTGTCAAAAGGACATAAATTTAAATGTTTTTTAAGATGTAAAAAGTTGCCATGTTTATTATTTGTTGATAAATTTAATTATTTTAATTTACCCCACATAATTCAATTGCAACTTTTTTCTATCCCTGGTGCAGTATTCAAAGTCTGTCCAACTTTTTCAAAGCTTAAGATTAGCGAGCATAATCTTTGACAGCTCATTGTCCCACTCACAACATGATAAGGCAACAGGTGAAAGGTTTTTAATGGAAATAATCCTGAGTTTTTTAAAGTTATACCCTCTTACCACCCTTCCCCCTTTTTTCTGGAGTAAAATTGGTGGTTACTACACTTAAATATCCCAGTTGGTATGTCAAGGTAAATTCATCCAAAATATGGTGAAGATGCTGTTGTTCTTCTATTGAAGAAATTCTAAAAAAATCCCTCTCAAACTAACCTTTTTGCATGAAAAATGTAGTGTCCAGGGTACTAGTCTGTAAGCCAAAGAAAAGCTAAGGAAAAAGTTGTCTTCCATGCCTAGTGTTGAGGAACTAACTTTAAAAGTCAAATCAAATCAAGTCAGTAAGCATTTATTGAACACTTACTATATACAAGACACAGTGCTTAGTATTGAGATACCAAAAAAAAAAAAAAAAAGGCAAAAATAGTCCCTGCTCTCAAGGAGCTCATGATCTAGTGGAGGAAACACATGCCAATAGCTAGGTATAAACAAGATTTCCTTTTTTTGTCCAAATACTTCCATTTCCTAATCCAAAAGCAAACTCAGACTGGATCATAACACGAGGCTGAGAAATGAAGTGGAAAGGGGGATTCAAATGTCATTATTACAGGTGGTTTTCCTGTATCTCATCTTTGCCATTCATTGTTTCTTCTGATGTAGTTCATACTTTAGAGCTAAAAGGAACCCTAGTAAGAATCTCTCATCACAAATATGGAAGATGAATATGAGAGAAAAACCTCAGTGTAAATAAGTGTAAATAGTGTAAAAAAGACCAGTGATAATGAAACTTGTGATAATCAAGTAATGTTTGAGTGGTGTGAGTTATTATACTTGTACCTGATTCTCTAGCAAAGTTCTTACAATTGACTTTAATGTATTAGGAGGTGGGGGAGGGCAAGGAAATAAGCATTTATGTAGCATTTGCTTTTACGAATATTATCTTATTTGATCTTCACAACAACCCTTTTAAGGTAGGTGCTATTATTATCCCCACTTTACAGTTGAGGAAACTGAGGCAAACAAATGTTAAAAACCTTGTATCCTGCCACATGTTAAGGTTAAGAAAATTATCCAAGTAATGGAGATAAGCATACTTCAAAGGCCTGAAGACTTGGCCTGATTTAAACCCATGAGCTAAAATAATGGGTAGATTTGGGGAAATGGCCAAGGTTAAGTACATTGCCCAGAGTCACACAGTCTGAAACTAGATCTGAATGCAGGTCTTCCTGACTCTAGGCCCAATCCTATCCACTGATTCAAGTGGAAATAGATACCTACCTCCCTGTGCTTTGACTTCCTAATGTTCTGTCCCCGAGATGCCTATAGTATGGACTATTTAGACACCAAAGGGTCTAGGACATAAAAAAGGTTAAGAATCTCAGGGCTTCAAAGGGCTATAAAATTGTGCATGCCCTTTGATCCAGCAATATTTCTTCTAGGTCTGTATCCCAAAAGGATCATAAAAATGGGAAAAGGACCCATATGTACAAAATATTTATTTATAGCAGCTCTTTTTGTGGTGGCAAAGAATTGGAAATTGAAGGGATGTCCATCAATTGGGAAAGGGTTGAACAAGTTATAACATTGTATAGAGGGCTACTAGAATAGTCAATTTCCAATTATCACATTACTGCATTATAACTGATATTTGATGGGATGCAGGACTCAGCTGCTTTCCTCAGGCAATAAGCACTCAGTAACAACTTAGAACAGATGATGTCATTTTTCATCTTTGGATCCCTGGCACCAAGTGCAGTTGGTTGTATGTGACAGACACTTTATGACTACACAATTGAACTGAGTCTAGCTTTCCTAAACCAGAATCAAAGCCTTTGCACCTCAGTTCCCTGACTGGGAAACACTTCATTCACCTACAGAAACACCTGACTTAGTCTAAATCTACATCCTCCATCGTTTGCCTGATTTGTTAGGCCTGCTCTAAAGAGATTGCTCAAGAGCAGTTTTCAGTTTCACACATTGCAGCAGGCACTATTTCAAGTTCTTTCCTCTAAAAATCTGTAGGCAGCCTGCTTGCTAAGAGACACTTCACTGGACTTTTGCTTATTTTTGAATAGCTGCAACTTGGCTCCCTTTATGTGAGAAGCAGAAAGGGAAGTCCAGAAACTTCTTGTGAAAATACCAAGTACTCAGAATGTTTTACTTTGGAGAGGCTGGTATGCATAGCATAGTTTGGGCTATGGTATTCAACAAAGCAGGCATTTAAGTAGGGGTACCTGGTCTGACTTAATGTGGAGAGGAGATGGAGAGATCAAGTGTAACTTCACCTAGTCCTGTGATTCTTTTTTTGTTTGGTTGGTTGTTTTATTTTTTAATTAATTAATTTATTTTTAGTTTTCAACATTCACTCCCATAAGATTTTGTTTTAAATTTTCTTCACCTTCTTTTCTTCCCCCCCTCCCCAAGACAGTGTGCAATCTGACATAAGCTCTACTTATACATTCATATTAAACGCATTTTCCCATTGGTCATGATGTAAGAAGAATTAGAACTAATGGGATGAATCATGAGAAAGAAGAAACAAAACAAAACAAAACAACAAAAGAAAAGGAGAGCAAATAGATTTTCCAGACAAAGGATGGCAAAAGAGCATCAAAACATGGTATCATTCTATGGGTACCATCACACAAGTCACCTCAAATGCTTCCAAAGTATAAAATTCTTTATGAAGATGAGAGAGAGAGAGAAAGAGAGAGAGAGAGAGAGTAAGAGAGATAGAGAGAGGGAGGGAGGGAAGGAGAGAAGGGAGAGAAGGGGAGAAAGAAGAAAGTATAGAATAAAAGAAGGAAAGAGAGAAAGAAGAAAAAAAGAAAAAGGGAGAAAGGGAGAAAGAAAGAGAAAAAGAAAGAAAGAAATTTTGTCACAGTAAAAACTGTGCTCTTTCTTCATTTGAGGTCACTTCATCTTGCTGCCAAATCTCTAGCTGAAATATGCTTAATCTACTTGTTGAAAACTTAAGGACACAAGGTTTTGTTGGCCACATCACTGACTTTCCTCTCAATTCTTCTTTGTTTCCCAGTCTCCTGATTCTCACTCTCTAAGGGGACAATTCATACTCATCCTAGAAAGCTTCTTTTTAGATTTAATATCTTGCTGGATAGCCTTTATTAGTCTCATTCTTTCCCATTTCCTGCTCCCCCCTTTTGCCTTATAAGAAGTTTTAATGAACCCCCAATTGTTTTTCCTCTAGCATGGATCGTCAATTGGTACTCTGGAAATATATATTTATTGTTCTATCCTGTCTCATAAGGGGAACTTTCTCTGAAAATGTAAACCTATTTCCTTCCCTGTTTATTTTTCCCTGGTGTGTGGGTGCATTTTAGGTCTATTCTCTCCTCTTTTCCTCCCCACCCCCCAATATTTAAGACTTGGAAAGGAGTTTATCTCTTCTAGCCTGCTTTGTGGATAGCAAAAGCAACAGGCCTTTGCTTGTATGAAGCATCCTTCCTTCCTAGCTTCTCCTAATACCTGACTGTGATCTAAGGCTTGGCTTTTCCCTTGCCCAGAAGAGTTATATCGCTCTACCTTCTTTTCTTATGTAGGATTCAGACTTTTCTACCTCTTTTGCTCACTCTTACTACTTATCTCCCTCCAACTAACTGTATGTTTTCTCTGCAATAATGGGCTCTGTGTGTTAATGTTAAGATGTTTTGGAATTCAGCTTTCCTTGCAAAGGAATTAGTTAAGTCAAGTCAATAAATATTAATTAAGTGCTTACCATGTGCCACACATGGTGATGAATGTTAGGGATACAAAGAAAAACAAAACAAAACAAAAATAGTATCTGCTTTCATAGAGCTCACATTCTAATATGGGGGAGACAACACATAAATGACTAGATAAATACAAGATATAGACAGAGCAAGTGGACGATAACCTTAGAGGAGAAAGCATTGCTAGTAACTGGAAGACCTGGAAAAGCCTCTTGTAGAATGTGAGTTTAAGCTGCATTTTGAAGCAACCAGAACAACTAAGAAGTGGAGTGAGGAGAAAGAACATTGGATGACAGCCAGGGCAGAGGCCCAGGTGGGATGTCATGGATGAGGAACAGTTAATAAGGCAGTGTAGCTAGATCACAGAGTGCATGTGTGGAGGGGAATAAAGTATAAGACTGGAAAGGCAGGCAAAGGCTAGGTTTCAAAGAGCTTTCAATGCCAGATACATTTGATCCAGTGGTATGTGGTCTCCAATTTTTTCCCATGAATCACGAGGTGAGGTCTTTACTTGAGAGGGTGGAGACGGATGGTATGGGAGCCTTGAGGAGAGATGAGAAGGTTTGGAACAGCTACTTTGGAAAATAATTTTCCAAATTTTCCAAGAATCCAACTAATTGACTGGAGAGGAGTAGGATTACCTTGCTTCAGGGAGGATGCAGCAAGTTGGTAATAGACCCAATCAGGAAGGTTTCTTGATTTCCTCCAGCTCCATTCATTCAGCATTAGGTAAACAAGAGGAAAGCAGGTAGGTGAAAGTAGTTGTGTTTTGGCAAAACATGATCAGCAATAGGACAAGAAGACAAGAGATTCAAGATTAGAGGATATTCTTACGTGTTTTTAAAGTTTCCCCCAAATTAATCAACGTATATTTCAATTCTGTTTTTAAGGGGAAAAGATGTGTATGTTTGCGTATCTGTGTCTGTGTCAGTGTCTGTGTGTGTGTGTGTGTATGTGTGTGTGTGTGTGTATGTGTGTGTGTGTGTGTGTTTGTCTGTTGTCTGTGTGTGTTGCTAGGCATAGTCTGTTGAGATGCACTAGAGGGATCTTGGTGGTAGAGTGGATAGAGCCTTGGAATCAGTCACGAAGACCTGAGTTAAAATTCAGCCTCAGATACTTTATTAGCTGCGTGACCTTGAGCAAATCAGCTAACCTCTGTTTGCCTCAGTTTCCATAAAAGTAAAATGAGGATAATAATAGCTCCTACTTCTCAGGGTACTTGGGAAGATTAAATGAGATAATATTTGTAAAGCACTCAGCATAGTGCCTGACACATAATAAATGATAGATAAATAGATAGCTAGATAAGATATAGATTAATATAGATATAGATACATGTTTATGCTCTGTCTCCCCTAGAGACAGTAGATGGGGCACTGGACTTGGGGTAAGCAAACTTCTATGCTCCAATCTTGTCTCCAACCCTTATGAGCTAAGTCATCATAGACAAGTCACTTAATTTCTCTCAGTCTCAGTTTTCTCATCTGTAAAATTAGGATAATATTTGCACTAACTAGCCCATAGGCAATCGACTTATCAGAGACCTTGAGGTAAGAAAATCACAGTTTAAATGTGAGTTGTTATTAGTACTAACCAAAATGCCAAAGGAAAGGACAGGATCTAGGAAAAGACACCCACAAAGGGAGATACCACTACAACATTAGCTCAAGATTTTAAGGCAGGTGCAAAAGTACCTATGCGACAAGCCTCCCAAAAGAGAAACAATAAAATGTGGGAGGATGTCAATACTTGGTGCATGATTCTCTACCTCAAAAAATCTCTGAACAACTCATATCCCCTTTTCTGATGCTTTGGGTCTACTTTTGGTTATAAGCACTGGTGAAATCTAGCCCTGGATGGGCTTCTGGATAACAATACAATCTTCTCCTTCCTGCTCAGGCTGCTTCTTGTGCCAGAATGATTCAACTTTACTACTGACTTTTGGTAATAAAAAAAAATCACAGCATTTCAAAGATAGAAAGCACATTAAGAATTATCTATCTAGGCAATCTACTTGCTCCAACTACATGCCAAATGATAGGTTAAGAACATAAATACAAAAACGAAACAGTAACTTGTGTTCTATTGAAGGTTACATGTTCTCAGATATCTGTATAACACTCAGAATTCATCAGAAGAAAAGTTGAAGTCGCCCAGCAGGGCCATAAATATAAGGATTCTTTCACAGTTACAAGGTGACATTCTTATAATCCGTGTTAGCATTAGCAACTGCCATCAATTTCTAGGCAGAGAATAGGCACTTCTGGGAGTCCTCAAAGGGTTTCTGGCCATGTCTGCAGTTGTACTCAAAAATATATTTATAGTTGCAGGCACCACTGTAGACACCATCAGAGTAAAGATTTTTTTTCCAACAGAGAGAATGCCTTCTATAGGGGACATAAACCAGAGAAGATTTTCATTGTACAGAATCATTTGTTATAGAGAATTTCATTTTAATTGTCTTTTTATCCTGATAGTTCCATTCTAGTGGACTATCTTCCCTTTTCTCCACTTACACAAGTCAAAGGATCATAAATTTAGTGCTTAGAAAGGAGCCTGGCTGGAAATCCAACCCCCTCATTTACAGGTGAGAAAACTAAGGCCCAGAAAATTGAAGTGATTTGTCCAAGATCACACAGGTAATAGGCAGCAGAGCTGGGGAACGCACCAAATCACAGAGACAAGCACAGACTCTGAGAGTTGTTAGCAACCTCAGCAGTCATCCAGATCAAGCCATACACAAAAGGAATCCTCCCCATAACATACCTAAGAAGTGGCTCACCAACCTCTCCTTAAAGACCTGTAAGGAGGAGAAACCCATCACCTCTCAAAAATGTCCATTCCATTTTTGCCCAGCCTGAATTCTTAGGAAACTTCTATCCTTTGCTCCTGGTTCTACTCTCCGGGGCCAAACAAATATAACTCCTCTTCCACACAATAGCCCTTCATATTTTTGACAACATCTCCCCTCTACCCCTAGTCTTGAGTCTTCTCTAAATATCCACAGTCCCTTCAACCAGTCTTCAAAATGATCATCCTGGTTGCCCTCTTTTGGACATTCCCCAGCTTATCTATGTCCCCAAACTATGGCACCCAGAACTGAACCAACTGTAGAAGCATCTTCTCCCCATGCCTGAAAGCTCTGCTTTTTTAAAAAACAGCTCAATTTCACATCATGTATCTTTTTTGCTATGACATAACACACCTGACTCACACTGACCTCCCAGTCCACTAAATGAAAGAATAAGGATCCAGAAAGATCTTGGTGAGGTAGATCACTGGGAAACACTTTTGAATTATGAGCTGTTCAGAAATCCTTCCAACTCTAAAATCCTGGGATTCTGTGTCATCATTAATGTGCCTGTCACATAAATGTCTCGATCAAGGTAGTTCATTCATACCCATCCATCTCCATCCTAGACTTCCCATATCCAATTAGAGCTCTGCCTACCCTTTCTATAGGATCCTCTAGAATCCCTTTTCTATCCATAACTGATTTCCCTTCATCTTAAACCTCTTCCTCTTGTGTTCCTTCTGCCTTTGGACACTTACAGAGACCTGGCTCCCCCATAGAAGACACATTTTTGAACTAGATATCTCATATGTATCTCAAATTGAATATGCTTTAAAAAAAATCATTGTCTTTTCCCCCAAGACCCATTCATCTTTCAAACTTCCCTATTCATCTTCAACTCTTTCCTCTACTTCACTTCCGGTTAGTTATTAGACTTGTGCATCTCTCTTGCATCTTTACTCTTCTCTCCACTCACTGGTCATAATCGTAGTTCAGGTTCTCAAGAAAGAGAACATGTTGCAGTGGATCTGAGTTCAAATAATAACTCAGATACTTTTTTTATTGTGTGTCCCTGGGCAAATGTTGGCCTCAGTGCCTCATCAGTAAAATGAAAGGGTTAGAAGTGAGGACCTTGGGGCAGCTAGGTGGCATAGTGGATAGAGCACTGGCCCTGAAGTCAGGAGAACCTGAGTTCAAATCTGGCCTCAGACACATGATACTCACTAGCTGTGTGACCCTGAGCAAGTCCCTTAACTCCAATTGCCTCACCAAAAGAAGAAGAAGAAGAAGAAGAAGAAGAAGAAGAAAGAGGAGGAGGAGGAGGAGGAGGAGGAGGAGGAGGAGGAGGAGAGAAGAAAAAGGAGGAGGAAGAGAAGAAAGAGGAGAAGGAAGAGGAAAAGGACTAGAAGAAGTAGAAGAAGAAGAAGAAGAAGTGTGAACCTCAATGGTCCCTTCTCACTCTACATCGATGATCCTATGATCCTAGGACCTTATCCTGAATTACTGACATAGCGTCCGACCAGTGTCCCTGATTTGCGTACGTCCTCTCTAATCTATCCTTCACAGGACAATAAAATGATACTCCTAAAGCATAAGTCTGGCTATGGTACTCCCCCTCTTAGTAAACTTTATCAGCACCTTACCAACTCTAGGATTCAAACTCCTCCTTTTGCTCTTTAAAGTCTTTCCTAATCTGGCTGCAACCCAATTTTCCATGTGTGTTATACATTGTTCCCCTTCAAGTATCAAGCAAACAGGACTTCTTGCCTATTTGAAACACAATGTATTCCATCTCCTGTCCGAAGCCTTCGAATCTGGCCTCAGACATTTACTAGCTTTGTGACTCTAGGTAAGTTACTTAACTCTGTTTGCCTCAGTTTCCTCATCTGTGAATTGGGAACAAAGTAGCACCTACTCACCAGGGTTATTGTGAGGATCAAATGAGATATTTGTAAAGAGCTTTGCAAACCTTAAAGCACCATATAATTGCTATCATTATTATTATTATTATTACCATTATCATTATCATTATTTATTCCTCATGTCTGGATTGGGCATCCTCTTCACTTCCATTTCTTACAATATCTAATTTCCTTTTAAATTCATTTCAAAGGCCACCTCACAGATGAGGCCTTTCCTGATCATTCAAGCTCCTGGTACCTTCTCCATTCCCTACTTCACTCCTACCAAATTACTCTTTTATTCATTTCTATATAAACTTATTTCCATGTATATTCTAAAGGTACATTTTTCTTCTGCAGAACATGAGCTTCTAGAGGGTGGGACCTGTTTCATGTGCCTTTTATATTCCCATGGTCTAGTGTAGTTTAGCGGTTCAGTGGACAGATTGCTGGGCCTGGAGTCAAGAATACCTGAGATCAAATCAGTCCTTAGACAGTTTCCAGCTGTGTGACCTCAGGCAAGTCCCTTAACCTGTTTGCCTTAATCCACTAGAGAAAGAAATGGCAACCCACTCCAGTATCTTTGCCAAGAAAACTCTATACGGGTTACAAAGAGTGGTACACAACTGAATGTCAACACAACAAAACATGATATTTGGCACATACTAGGTGTTTAGTCCATTCTTATGGCCTTATTGAATCAGTTCACTGAGATGAATTGGCACTGACTCTCTTGTAGGCAATTCTTGACATGAAAAGTAATCAAAGTGAGAACTACATGTACCACATCAATAGCAGGAGTGTGAAGCCCAACACTGGAGTAAGATTTCACGTGTTGCCATTGCCCTTCCTGATATGGGCCAGGACGGGTGTATAATGCCTGTACCACACAAAGGCTGTGGCTGAGAGGAAAGGATTTCCACCTCTTGTCTCACCCAGGAGATGTGCATGTGAATTCAACTAGTCTTGTCTGAGGTTGGCACCAGAGAATCCATGATGTAGAAATAATACAGGGAGAGACTGACCATCACCCCGAGAGAAGGCAGGTAAAATTCTTAGGCTACAGAGTCAGAGGATTAGCTCCATCTGCCACCACCCAAAAGTCGAGTTACAAGTGGTTAGCGGTTTAACAATAACATCAACTTTTAGCGGTTGCTATTTTTAGCTGTGCTAAGTGGCCAGGAAGAACCTGAGGGGAAGGGAGCCAGGGCAGGGCAGTAGAAGCCAATTTCCTGGCTCAGAAACACTATGGGCCTGGGATAGCTTCCTGTTTGCTGAGTTTTGGGGGGCAGCAGCCACTGATCACAGAGGAGAGACGTGTAGGGGTAGGCAAGGGGAGTCATTCTTTTGATATTTCAATGTTTTGACACTCACAGACAATGGGAAAGAAATTTCCTCCATTGTCTAACCTCATCACTTATAAAAGTCATTTGCTTTGGGGGAGGGAAGAATTCAGAAAGGGGGAAGGAAGGAAGGCAGAATGTGAAGAAAATAAGCTTTGGTAGAACAGGATGTACTTGAAATTCTCCCCATCTATTATCCGCCCAAAACCCAGCATCTCCAGAGCACTAGGAGGCCACAAGGCCTTCGTGCATAGTTTTGTTATTTTAATCTTGTATAAAACAGTTCTAGTAATGTATTAAAAATAAAACTAAATGAAATGCACTTTTGGCCTGTGGGAAAGGGCCTTTCTGCATTTTTTATTGTCTTGGCAGAACATGGTGTGGCTTGATGATGCAAGGTCAAGCAGCCAAGAAAATAGCATAGTCAAATGGCCACTATTTGTGAGACTTTGGCTCTGAAAACGTTGTGTTCCAATCTAGACCAAGGTGATTTTAAAAGAACAGGCCTAAGGGGCTCAAGTCATCCTTGTCATCCCTGGTCTCAAAGGTACTTTGAAAGACCAAAGCACTTCTAAACGATTCTCCCAGCCTTTATTTAGACTGCCCATTATTGAGATGATTCAATCCAATATTTCTATGGTCAAATCACCCCAATACAAACTAACTCAAGGAGACAAAGACTAGGAATTACCTAGTAATAGTCCAGGTGCCAAAAGGTGTGACCTTTCTCCACTCCTCAAAGCTGCATCAACCTTGATCCGAATCTATTGGTGTCACTTTCATTCTTCCTTATCTTCTGCCTCCCCTACTTTCAATCTAATTCAACAAATACTCATTAGAAATCTACTGTGAGTTTAGGCACTGACGAAGATAAAGACAGAACTCCTGTCTTAAGGCAGCTTACAGTCTTGTCAGAGGTTATAAGAGGCTATCCAGCCACCAAGCAGCCCCTTCTCATTCTCCTTCAAGAATAGGAACCTAGGGGCAGCTAGGTGGTGCAGTGGATAGAGCACTGGCCCTGGATTCAGGAGGACCTGAGTTCAAATTAGGCCTCAGATACATAACACTTATTAGCTGTGTGACCCTGGGCAAGTCACTTAACCCCCATTGCCCAACCCCTCCCCCCAAAAAGAATAGGAACCTAGAGGCAATCTCAGTCACTCCTATAATTCAGAAAAGTTGTACTAGACAGAATCTGAGCTCACATGTTTATCCTGGGGGAGAGGGGGAGTTACTAGCAACCAAACCACAAGTCCTGACCAAGATAAACCCTCAAGAACACACCCCCAAATACCAGGATGACCACATGAAGGAAGGAAGCCCGGAGGCAATGCTCTTGCTACCCTCTGCCTCTTTACTCCCTCCTACTTACTGTTCTCATACTGAAATATAAATTCACTATAACCAATGACTTTCCATTCACATTCTAGCATATTCAGCATCCAGGGCACTGATTAGCTGCACTGCCTAGGAGGGTTGACTTTCATCCACCCCTTTACCCCAAGTGTGAGCAATCTGCTCACTTCTTGATCTGCAGGGGTTATAATCCCTTCTGCCCTATTCCAGCTGCTTTTGTAATAGTAAGAAGGGGAATGGGGTTGGGTTAATGGGGAAGATCTCTTGCACAAGTGGCAGGCAGCACCTAATTCTGTATCCTCCCTGCTCTGTGGTGCCCAGCTCCTGACAGGGAAATGACACAGTATAAATGTATCAGAGAGTATACAATGAAATTCTCTGGTAAGTCAGAGGGGGAAGATTATTATCAAAACTAGGATCAGAGAAGACTTCCTGGAAGAGGTGGCACATAAGTTGTGCTTTAAAGGATAGATAAGAATTCAATAGATAAGCATAGAAGGGGAGGACTGCAAGAGGACTGGTGACTCTTCCTTCATAGTAGCTCTCATTTTTGTTTTCCATTTAGTAAACTTCTAGTCAATTCCATTATTTCCTCATGACTGAACTGCTGGTAGAGACTTCTGGCTCATCTCCCTTCCTGCAGGGTCTATCAGAATCATAGTATTTCAGAGCTGAAAGGAATGTCCTGTGCAATTTAGCCCATAACAAATCAGGAATTATGTCCCCAATATTGCCAACAAATTGTCAATTATCTTTAAGACCTTCAGGGAGAAAGAACTCACTACCACTCAAGGAATCCATTCAACTTTTGGACAAGTCAAAATTTGAGGACAATTTTCCTTATATTAAACTACAGACTGATGATAATTTTTACTCATTTTCCCTTAGTTTTGCTGTTGAGGACCATGCAGAGAAAGTTTAATCACTCTTTTACATGATAACCCTTCAGATACTTGAAGATAGTTATCATTTTGCCCTGAGTGTCCTCTTCTCCAGGATAAACATCCCAGTTCCTTCCTCTGATCCTCATGTATTATGATTCTTTCCCCCTCATTACCACTCAGAATTGAAAGAAAAGAATTGTTTAAAGATCATTTATGTTATGTCACTTTCCTTTTCAATAACATACAATGGTTTCCTATTTGCCTCTATTATTCTCACTTTATCTGTGGTTAAGATATGGCTCCTTTGTTCTAACTTCTAAAAAAAGTTTATCTTCTTCTGCACAGACCTTGCGCATTCCCACCTCTGTCACCTGAATCTGAAATATTCTCCTCTCTCTTGTCTGTCAATACATGCTCATCTCTCTTTCCAAACCCAACAAAATAGTTTAACTAAGAGAATTCTGGGGATCTGAGCTCTTTCTCATTTTGTCTACTAATCACGTATTGGGAGAGATCCAAATGATAAACTTTCTCAGTTTTCACTTCTATTTCCATAATCAGGGTGGCAGTGAGTTATTTCCCATGAAATCCTTGAAAGACATCATAGCTCAGTTGTTTTGTTTAATTCCAGTAAAAGAAATAAAGATTGACCTAAATCTTACACCATATTCTCCAGTGAATTGCAGTTACATGGAAGGCAAACTTTTTTAACTTATTTTTTTAAATGGAAAATAGAATAGTGTATATATCTCAATTGTGGGAGAAGTTTTTTTTTCCAATGTAACTAATGTTAGGGATAAGATACGGATACTTGAATACATTAAAAATTAAAATTGTACAACAAAAACCATTTAATTGTAAGAACGAAGAAAATTAATTTGAAAAAATGTTTATGGAAAATATGACAGATAACTTGATATCTAAAAGTATGTAAAGAACTATTAAAAATAGTAGTGGTAATCCTCACTCCATAATGGACAAATGGTCAAAGAATAAGAAAAGACTAATTAGAAGGAGAAACAGAGGTGGTTAACAACCACTTTAAAATACTCCTCTCTTCCAGGGTGAGCTTTGGACTTGGACATTGGCTATTGGTTGTTCTACCTTCACCATATCTCTCATGTTGGTTTTATTCTCTCCATTCACATAGGCACTACTTTGGTTAAGGCCTTTGTCATCTATAGACTGTACTATTACAGTCATCTTTTGATTGGTCTTCATTCTTCCAGTCTTTCCCTTCTCCAATCTACTTTCCACACTAGTATCAAATTAATTTTTCTAAGACACAGGTCTAATGATGTCACTTCTCTGATCAAAAGAAAATTTTAGTGACTGCCTATTCCACTTAGCTTGGCCCTCTATGATATCATTCCTGTCTACCTATCCAGATTCATTTCATATTAGCTCTCTTCACACATTCTAAATTGGCAAAATTGGCCTATTAGCTATTTTCTGAACTCAACCTGTCAGGTTCTATCTTCATCCCTTTCCACAGGCTGTCTGTATACTCAGACTTGCATAAGCATAGGGAGATTGATTTATTCAACCTCATTCACTTAAAATAAGTGGCCCAATCTATCAATCTCATTCATAACTCTTAGATGAAATACACAAGTGTCTTGTCTGTTCCAACTGTCTGGGATTTTGTCATGACTTCTGAGTCCTGCAAAAAAGCATCAAATCAGCTGGAATTGGAGAATTTCAAAAATGATGAGCAGAAGAGAGCATTCTAGCATATCCCTAAGAAACAATGGTAGTCTTGGGGAAGTAACAGAGAATAGGGAAATCAAGGAGAGGTGTTGACTCTACCAGTATCTTTGAGCAGAAGGACTGGGTGAAGAGAAGTCCCAAGAAAAAGTCTGCTCTTTCTCTAATTTCTACTCCCAATGCCTATTTATTCGCAGGCACTATAATGTTAACCAAATGTTTCTAGTAAAATGAATTTTGCCTCAATTACAAAAAGCCTGGGGTTAACTAGAAAAACTATAAATGTAAATTTACTTAGAAAGCACAAACTCTACTTAAATGTTGAGAATTTTCCTAACTCGGAGATCAGAGCAATTGTGATAGAACTCATAACTTTTTATCTTAAAAAAGAAAAAAAACACCTCCCTAAAATGGAAGTAGAGGGAACCTCATGGAGAGGGTTAAAATGAGCTAGTTATTATAATAAGATATTCCACCTAGAACATACTCCTCTTCTCTACCCTTTAGAACCTTTCATTCGCTCAAGGATAAGCATTGGTATTGCCTTTTGCAGGAAACCTTTCCTGATCCCCACTCCAACTGTTAGTGTTCCTTCTTTCTGAAATTAGTTGTATTTGACTATCTGTAAATTTGCTTTATTAACCATGTAAAATGTAAGTACTTCAAGGGCAGGGACTGTTTTGTTTTTATTTTTCAAGCACTTAGCATTATGTTTTGCATGTAGCAGGTGTTTGATCAATGTTTGTTGAACTGAACAAAATTGAATTAAACTAAATTAAATTGAAATGGGGAGGTGGGATGAGAGAGGTTTAAGGAAGGCTAAGAACTACAAAGGAATCTTCCATCTTGGTTATACTTATAGGGGTTACAGAACCCTTCTAGTCCCACAATCATATTGAAGGATCAAACCAACTAACCAAAATAAAGTAAGTTGAACAAGCATGGAGCAAAATGTTTCCAGTGTAATACTTGCTCTCAATTTAGAACTAAAATAATCCTTTTAAAGAAGGACAGTAATTTCCAACTGTTGCAACTTGTATTGTTATTTTTTGCAGTGTGAAATTATAAAGTATCTTCAGCGATCCCAAGTCATTTACTGTTGAGCCATCAGAATCTCAATGTCTATGAATGGCTGAACACCATGATCACAGAGGAATAAAGACTGCAGGTGATTCAAGAGGCATCAGAAAGATACATGTGAGTATATATAGGATACAGCACATTTTACCAAAGATGTCCTTCACTGAAGACATGGTATAAGAGACTTTATCAAGGGCATGCGTGACCAAAGATGGAGATGGACCAGTCACATCAAGAGTCACCAGAGTATTACACTGGTATCTCCTGTCATATCCATATTTTAAAAAAGCTAGAAGAAGGTCTCAAGTATGTTGAGTGGATCCTCTATAGAAAGATATGGTCAACACAAGCAAATTATGAAATAGCAGATGGTATATGCCATCTGCTCTGGTGGAGAGAGTACCCATGCCCATAAGTTCATCCACCCACTGAAACCAAGAGTTGAAACCCAAGTTGAAACCAAGAAAGTAAAGTTGAAGTTGTTTGATTTCTTAATGCAATCCAAAAATTTTATATTTTTTAAATTAAGGATAGGATGAGGAATATACCTGTTATGTCATTAGCATAGAGAAATCCTAGGTGAGGAGACTCCTTCTACCAGTACTAAATGAATTTTGATTTGAAAATTTTTCAAGAATTTCATTACATCCAGTGAGGTCACTGGACACACTTTGGTGGATCAAAAACCAGGACTGGAAGTAACTGGAACAGGGAAGTACTAGCTCAGCTCTCAGAAAAAATTAATAGGTGGACAAAACCTCTAGTAACTTTTTTTAAAAGTCTATAATCACCATGGAACTAAATTCATAGTGTATAGGCCTGAACATGACAGATGCAAAGTGTTGAAAATCCAGGAGAAAATTATGTAAGGTCCAGACAAAATTACATCCTTCTAATCAGAAACCAAAGGTTCAGCTACTAAGATTTAGTCACAGCTGTAAAGCAGTGAGCTAGGATTTAAGGATGTCTTCTCCAAGAAGGTATTTTAACAAATGAGAAACTTGAGAGAAGAGTTATCTTCCTTCCCCATGAATTCTGAGGCTTATCCTTCTGAATGAAATAAATGACTGGAGGCTATTCAATGGTGGATGAGTTATGGGGCAGAAATGGAAGGAGAATATTTAAAGCCTGGGTATTTTATACTATTGCTATCATTGAAAGACAATTCACCCTGGGCCACCATCCCAGGCTCCCTTCAGAGATTCTTCCAGGGCCCATTTCTCCTAACCCCTGAGAACTACGTCCTCTCCTTTTACTCTCATTCTTCTGTATCATCACTCCCCTCCCCCCACATCTCCTACCGTATAACCCCCAGCTGTTGTTGCCCCAGGTAAAAATCTTGCTAATTATGCCTATGCCCCAGTCATGGCCCATAATCAATTTCAGTGTTTCCTAATCAGCTCTCTGTGGACTATCATTAGTACAAGGCCAATGTTTTTTATTTGTTTTAAATACTCTTAAAATCTATAAACTTCAAAAACCTGACTCTATCACCCTATGTCCAGTTCCTCTGACACCTGGCTTCTTAGTTGCTGTCCTCTATACCACCAAGATGCAATAAGCTGAAGCTGCAGAGAATCTGAGAAAAACATAGTACAAAAGTTGAATATATTATTGAAGTTATCATTTAGGATAGAACTGGCTAATTGAATAAGTATAAATTAAACTTTGGATAAAGAGGCAGAGTCAACATGACAATATAGCAATCAAGCTCTATTCCACATTTCCTCCAAAGATACCAAGAAAATTCATCAGAGTCCTGATCAGGAATCCAAGAAAAAAGAAACCACAAGGAATCATTTTTCCAGCCCAGGTAGGCAAAGAACAACAGACATGGAGACCTTCAGATGCTGGAGATGGAGTTCAGCCAGAAAGATAATTCAGAACATTGCACTGCAGGGAAAAGCTGAGTACCAGGGTGAAGAGAAATTCCAAATCCAGCATAGAAGGCCCTAAACTTGTTCAGGGTGCAGAAATAGGTGGCAATAGGATGCTCAGATCTCTGAAAAGCAGAAGGTAAAGTGGAAATAGAATTCACTAGTCATCTCCTAAATGAAATCCCAAAATGAAAATCCCCAGGAACATTACATCCCAAATCCAGAGTTTCCAGGTCAAAGAAAAAATAGAAGAAGAAGAAGAAAGAAGAAGAAGAAGAAGAAGAAGAAGAAGAAGAAGAAGAAGAAGAA
>NW_020951209.1:2134303-2203024 GCF_900497805.2 Vombatus ursinus
AGAAGAAGAAGAAGAAGAAGAAGAAGAAGAAGAAGAAGAAGAAGAAGTCAAATGCCAAGGAGCCATAGTCAGCATCATATAAGATTTAGCAGTCACAACATTAGAACAAAGAGCTTGAAATACAATACCCAAGAAGGAAAGAAGCAAGAATTTATTAAGCACTTACTATGTGCCAGTCACTATGCTAAGAACTTTTACAAATACTATCTTATTTGATCCCTACAACAAACCTGGGAGATAAGTGTTATTATGATTCCCATTTACAGAGTTCAAGTGATTTGCCCAAGATCACATGGCTGGTGATTCTCTAAAGTGAGATTTAAACTCAGGTCTTCCTGTTTCCAGTTCCAGTACTCTGTTCACTGTTTCACCTTGCTATCTCTAGAAGGCAAAAAATACAGGTTTACAACCAAGAATAATTTACTCAGCAAAACTGAGTATAATCCTACAGAGAAAAAAATATACCTTAATGTAATAAAGAACTTCTAAGCATTTCTAATGAAATAGATAACTGACAGTAGATACATTGCATAGATAATATGCTGCATAAACAATTTGAAGTGTGAACACAGGAGTCAAGAAAAACATAAAAAGGAAGACATGAAAGAACAATCATGAGGGGCTAAACAAGGATAAACTATTTACATTTTAATATGGGGAGATGATAACTGTGTCTCCTGGCAACCCTATCATCATTAGGGATCATCAGGGCAATAGAATTAGAGAAAAAGTATGGGAGGGATTCTGTTATGTTTTGAAAAATCTTAAAAGAATGGAAAAGGAAGGAAAGAAGAATATACTATGTAAAGGGAGAAAATGAAGGATGTGATGATCAGGGTACACAAGTAGAAGTCTATACAAATGAGGAGGAAGGAACCTCGCCCTCATCTAACCTTGTCAAAGGAGAAAGAATATACATATGTAGAGTTGAGTATAGAAATGTATTTAACTCAACAGGAGAAAAGGAGATGTAAGAAGAGAGAAGGAACAATAAAAAGGAAGGTAAGTTAAGAGAGGTATTAGTCATAGGCAAATGAAACTCTAAGAACACACAAAAATATTTATATAAGCTCTTTTTGCAGTGACAAAAAACTGAGGGGGTGTCCACAATGACTGGACAAGTTACAGTCTATGAATGTGATAGAATACTCTTGAACTGTAATAAAAGATGAATGGGATGGTTTCAGTGAAACCTAGGGAGATTTGTACAAACTAATGCAGAATGAAGTGAGCAGAACCAAGAGAACACTTTATATGACAATAATATTATAAAGACAAACAACTTTAAAATAAGAACTCTGATCAGCACAATGGCCAATCATGATTCCAGAAGATTCATGATGAAATATTCTACCCAGAGAGGTGATGGACTCAGAGTGCAGACTGAGACATATTCTTTTGGACATGGTCAATGCAAGAATTTGTTTTGCTTGACAATACATGTTTTAACAGAGGATTTGTTTTTCTCTTTCCAATGTGGTTAGAGGACCAGGGGAGAGAGATATAAGGGAGATGTAAGGTAATCTGTTTCTGCAGTTTTCCAATTTTAAGCCCAAGGTAGATTTTTGTTGACTGAAAAAAATTAATTTAATTAAAAAAACAAATTAAACTCTGAATTGCTATTTGCTTTCTAGAGCAAATGCTACTGAGCTATCTCTTTTAACAGTCCTGGTAATAAATTTCAAAAACTATTTGGTAAACCAAAGTCATCATATCTCCTTCATTTAAGGAAATAGTGAACCTACTACCTCCCAAAGCAGCCCATTTCACTTTGGGATAGTTCAAATTATTTTTCCTTCCATTTAGCCTAAATCTCTTCAGTCTCTACCCTCTAGCTTCTAGTTTTCTCCTCGGTGACAAGTAGAAAATAATCTAATCCTGGAAGACAGTTCTCATGTCTTCCCCCTACTCCCCACCAAGTCTTCTCTTCTCCAGAATAAACACAACCCATTTCCTTTAGCTTATCTGAATGTGGCATAATCTCAAGGTCTTTCACCATCCTATTCACTCAATATTGGACACTCTCCAGCTTTCCTTTCCTAAAAACGTAGCATCTAGAACTGAATACTACATTCCTAATGTGGTCTAACCAGGGCCAAGTACAGTGAAGTTGTTTTCTTCTATGATATGGGTATTATGTTTCTCTTAATGCAGCCTAAGATTAAAAGAAAAAAAAAATTTCAGTGCCAGAACTAATCAACTAATATTGATTTTTATATTCCCTAAAATCTCCCAGATCTTTTTCATAGGCTCCACCTCTTCTATTTGTAAAGTCAGTTTTTAAGCCCAAGTATAGAACTTTATGTAGTATTTTTGTCCTTTTAAATTTTCATCATTTTGAGGTTAGTATTCTATCTAGCCTTTTGAGCCTCTTATCCGCCATAGTAGCTATTCCCAGCAGCTTTATATCATCTGCAAATTCGATTAACATGCCATCTCTATCTTTGTCCTAGCCATTGATTAAAAAAAAAAATGAAGTGCACAAATCCCTGAAGAAACTTCGATAGGAGCTCTTTCTTCAATATGAAATCAAGCCATGCTGGGGTCCAGACTTCCAATCAGTTGTGTATACACCTAATCATATTGTTGTTTTATTTCATATCTATTCATTTTGTCCTCAAGGATAGCAGAAGAGGTATTGTCAAATGCTCCTCTAAAATCCAGGCAAACTATTTCTACAGTTTTCCTAGTGATTTACTAGCCTAGGAGCACTGTCCAAAAAAAGGAAATGAGGTTAGTCTGGCATGTAGAGGGCTGGACTAGAAAGCCTACCAGTTCTGAAGTTTTAACATTCTATGATTTCCTAACTATGAATCTTGTTCTCGACAAAACTCTGTTGGATCAAAATGACCACTTTTCTCTTCCCTAAATGTTTACTAATCCTCTTTTAATAACATATTTTACAGAGATTTTTTTTTTGCCAGGAATTGAAATCAAGTCCACCAGCCTGTAGTTTCTGGGCTCTACTTTTATTCCTTTTTGGAAAATTGGAACACTATTTTTTCCTCCTCCAGGCATGTGGCATTTCTCCCATTCTCCAATGCCTTTCAAATAACACTGATGGTGTCTCAACAATAATATCTGCCAGATCATTCAGTACATGGAATATAATTCACTGGGCTTGTGACTTGAACTAGTTAAGGGCAGCTAGGTGCTCACCTACTAATCTTCAGTTTCAGTTCTCTATTAGCTATTTTTGTTCTGCTCTTTCCAGTCCGAAGATAATTCTCCTTGGCACAAGAACCAGAAGAAAATACAAATTGAGTAGGACCACAGGACTTAGGACTTGTAGGAGCTTAGAAATTTTTCTAGCCCAGAGATTCTTAACTTTTTGTGTGTTGTGGACTACTTTGGCATTCTAGTAAAGCCCATGGGTCCCTTCTCAGAATTTTGTTTTTAGATTCATAAAATAAAATGCATAGGATTAAAAAGGAAACCAATTATGTTGAAGTATGGTTGCTAAAATATTTTAAAACAATTTCACAGATGCCAAAAACTTTTGATCTAATCCAACCCTCTCATTTTGCAGATGAGGAAATCCATGTCTGGGAAAGTTAAGTAAAGTGTATCTAATTTCTCTGTTATCAGTTATTGCCACATCCACTCAAGTAATCCCTTCTTTGATTGTCCACTACTCCTAAATCCTTAATGAAAGAAGGTTAAGAATTGAGATTGAGATTGAGAAAAGAAGATTAAGACTGAGAAAAGAAAAAGTAGAAAACAGCATACAAATAGGGTGGACAGAAGGTCTTTCCTGGAGGAGAGGAAGGGGAGTGAAGGAAAAGAAAGAAGCTTAATCCAAAGCAACCTAGGGACAAAACAATCTCCAAAGAGGGATTAGATGTTTGGTCTTGACTTGTGCCATGATCAGAAATGATGGTGGCTTGAAGATAAATCCAGTGTGCTTGCATCCAAGTCCCAAATCCTACTGGTGTATTTTTTTTTCAAATCTAATGAACAAATAGAGATCTGGGAGCCATTGTAATGGGCAGAATCATCTCATACATGAGAGAAATATCACAGGAAGTCCCTAAAAATCCAGTTGATAATGGAGATTTTTTATAGCCCTTTAAAGTTTTACACAGTAGCACTTTATATACCTTTTGAACCTCAAAACCACATTATATGACAGGCATTACAGGAACTACTATCTCTGTTTTACAAATGGGGAAACAGAATTTGAATGGTTAAGTACTTGTTTACTGTCACATAGCAAGGAAGCATCAGATGCAGGACCTGAACCCAGATCCTTTTCACTCCAAGTCGGCTATTCTTTTTTGTAATGCTGCCTAGCCCCTGCAAAGCTGGAAGATTATCCTAAAGCTGAAAGAAAGGACTTCGTGTAATGACTGTCTCACTTCTTCCCTGTCCTGAGTTCAGTGCTCTTCTCTCTTGTCTGTTCTCATAATAAATATGCAGAAGAAACTGGTGATCTTATAGCAGGTACATTCTGTTCTTGGCAGAGAACAATCTCTAACGGCAGCCCACTGCCTGGGGATGAATCAGGTACTTTTATGACTGGGAAAAAGTCTCTATTTCCTTCTGAGTTTTCTCTTGAATAGTGGGGCTCCTAATGTGTACTCTGTAGTTTAAAATATGAGCACACTTTGGGAATTTTACTTCGACACAGTCAGGCCCATATTGAAAAGTTTAACTTACATTCTGTGGCTCTTATTTCATTTGTCTTTGCTTTGTCCTGTTTTCCCCCTGTGGTTGAGAGAGATTTTTCCATTTCATTTTGCAGACATTCAAGGCATTTCACTCTCCACCCCCCCTCCCATCCTGCTATTCCACACATCTGGAAGAGCCTACACTAACATCTGGAGACCATTCACATCTGGAAGATTTCTTTTGACTTTCTTTCCTTTGAAATAAAATCCTTGTAACCTCTTGTTCAAATGGGCCTCCTGAACTACTAAAATCATTTACAGGGAGCAAGGAAAGAAACCCTTACTTAATTCCATACATATTTGGTAGAATTAATGACAAAAACCAAACCCAGTTATCATGACTACAGTCAAACATCATATTTCTGCTGGCTTTCTTTAAGCTGTTTGGGTTTTTTTGGGTTTTTTGGGGGGGGGAGGGGTTGAGCTTCAGGATTGAATGTATAATAAATTCTATCCTATGTCACATGTGCCACATAGATGGAAACCTCCAATAACCTTTTACTAGGGATATGCTTTATAATTATAGAAGTTTGGTGAGAGGAAAGAAAGAACTGATAAAACTGAAGGAGACCTTTCAAATTATCCTCTAGTCCCATTCTCCCTTTTCAGCAACGTTAGGTGACTGATCCAAAGTTACTCAGCAAATTAGTAGATGAGTACTCTCTGCATTCTCACCCATTCTCCATCTCTCATGGCTTTCATTCCTTCCTTCCAAGGGGGAATATTGAGCAGAAATACATCTCTCTGACCTATGAGCAGCAGGACATATGCTTTCAGTTATTCTTGGTGGTGGTGGTGGGCTGTTTTGAGTCATCAAAATTCTCTCCTTATCATCATGTCTGCACTAGACTAACAAAGTTCCCTATTTGTAAGAATAGTAACTTGTGACAGAGTTATTTGTCAACCAGAAATAATTTTTTATAAACTTTAAATGCAAAACTCAAATTCTCAATTTTATTCAACAGAAATTATTTTGAAGTTTGTATGAAGTAGAAGAGGAAAAAATTCACACTTTTTGAAATTTACTGAGACCTTGTAAAAAAAAAAGCAAATAATTACTTTGTGTTTTTTTCATATTCACCCCCTTTGCATGGAATATGATCTGGTCCACTATCACAGAGACAGGAGACTAAGTCTCCCTCTCAGTGTTCTATGGGTTCTCCTAAGGGACTGGAGATGTCTCTTTTCTGATGTTATAGGCTAAGGCCCACCAGTTATGAGTCCATCACTGTTAATATAGTGCCTGGCACATTGTAGGTATTTTAAAAATGTTTATTGACTAACTTTCCTTTAGTCACTAGTGAGTATTCTAGCACTCCAGTCCATTTAGCCAATAAACATAAATTAGTTTTTACAAAGAGATATTCACTTGGAAGATAGGGCAGTAACAAAAGTACAAATATTTCCCGCCAGCAACTTCAGGGCACAGTATCCCCTATCTCACCCCAGGCTCTGGGGAAAGTGGGCTCAAACTTAGCACAATTTCTACAAAGCATTGGTTCCACCAATTTTTATGCAGATGTTGTATGACTACCAGATATGTTTTGATCTCAGCTACCTCTAGACTGGATCATAGAGGTCATTCCTTGCTCTTCTGTGCATTAATGCCAGGCTGACTGCAAAACCTAGCATGGACTCTGCTTCCAGATTTCAAGGACTCTTGGAGACCTGAATGGTTCATTTTCCTGACTTTTGAAAACTCATAAAATTGAAGTAATCAATACCTTCACCTACAACAAAAGAACATTGAAGAAAAGCACCAAGATCTGTTTTCACAGGGCATATGTTAACCTTAGAAGAAGAAGGTATATATATATATACATATACATACATTTATATATGCACATATACACATATGTGCATGTATGTGTGTGTATGTATCCATATAGTCTCTGAACCCCACTCGTGAAGGAGTTAAGCCAAGGACAGAGATCCACTGAGAGAGGGTTAGAGGCTAATTAATGCCCTGTTGAATGTCTCCACAGCTAATCAAAAAATCTCCCATTCACTATGTGACTTTTCTCCTTGAACAAGTTGCATAATGTCCATATATGTCCCACAGTCTTTCCAGGGTACTTCCATTACAATTCATCATGACCCTCTAAGAAGCAGTTTCTTCAGCCAGCTGGAGAGTTGAGCTTTCTGCTCATTTTCCAATCTCTATTATGCATTCTTTGTCTCTAATCTTCAATCTTTCCCCAATGACTCATTACTTTATTACTGATTACAAAACAATTCTCTTCCATCCTTAAAAAGTCCTCAGTTAATTGTTCTATATTTCTCCTCCCATTCATAGCCAAGTTCCTAGGAAAAATCTCAGTGATCTCCTCTTTTCTTTACTTATCAATATTTCACAATCTGGGTTTTGACGTGGACTGAAACCACACCCTCTCCAAAGTCATCAGTGATCTCTTTAGTATTATATATGATAGCCCATATGGTCATATGATTTCTCAGAGGGTACGGAGGGAGGGAGAAAAAACTGAAACAAAATCTTGTAAAAATAAACACTAAAAATTGTCTTAACATAAAATTGGGAAAAATAAAATACTATTTAAAATAATTTTTAAAAACTTCCTTATTTCTGTCAAAGTCGTTTCTGTTCATCAAGTCACCCAAGGATGAGTTCTGTCTCAAGTTTTGTCTCAATACCTTTGAAGGAAAAACTAGACTAACCTGCATAAATGAGGGGTTAAGAAGGTCTTTAATATCTTCTAGAGAATCTTCCACCAACTAAATGACTTCAGTTCAGTTACTGGTCAGTCTTGACCTCTAGTACTCAAGAAACATGATAAAGTACTAAAGAAGTACTAAAGGAAAAAAGAGAAAAAAACTAAAACAGAAATATAACAAAAACAAAACCAACACTACAACAGTTTTCTGAAGAAGTGACTGAATCTCAGAGAATCCCAGGAAGGAGTAAGTCCTGTTGAGGACATGTTGGATGATGCCAAATCTTTACAGTTTTCAATGGATCTCAATGTGAAAAGGGTAATTATAAACAAGAGCAGCACCAGGAACAGCACAACTACAGCAAAGATGATTTTGATTTCTACATAGTTATAGATCCTAATCACAGATCAAAGAGGATTATACTGTACCACCACCCACTTAGTGTTCATTGCCCCACCATCTAGTACATCCCCCTCCCTAGAAATCGTATTGGGGGGGAGGGCATGCAAAATATTTGCTTTGTGGCAGGCCTCTGAGGGATATATCCCTTTCTTCTGAGGAAGCTGATTAGATACTTTCACCTCTCCTTGCTCCCAAGCTCCCTCCCAACAATGCTACTCCTTGGTCCACCAAGCCCTCTTTGAGAAGGAGTTGTACAATGATCACTGTGTGTTATCCTGGCAGCAATGTGGAGAAGCCAATAAATTTTAAATTGCAGTAATGAGTCTGCCTTTTGCCACTACACATGCCAGGGCTCATTCTTTGACCATTAGGCTGTCACTACCACTGGGATCCTAACAGCCATCTGCAACCCTGCCCTCAAGTGGCCTGTTTCTGTGTACACTGGTCCCAGCCAGCTTTGCTTGGACCCATATTCATGCTTGCTGACCACTCTACCAGGGTTAACTTTTACTTCTGGTGCCAGAGCAGGCCAAGTGCCACTAGTAGGGCCATTATTCTATGCTTGCACAGAACATTGCTATAAGGCTGAACATTATTTCACTGCCTCTGTTATGGGAGAGTGTAGAAACTTTTTTTCCCACTTAATAATATTTATTTTCTCCAATTACATGTAAAGATAGTTTTCAACATTCACTTTTATAAGATCTTGAGTTCCAAATTTTTTCTCCCTCCCTTTCTTCCCTCACCCCTCTCCAAGACAACAAGTAATCTGACATAGGCTACACATGTATAATCATATTAAACATATTTCCAAATTAGTCATGTTGTGAAAGAAGAATCAGAACAAAAGGGAAAAACCATGAGAAAGAAAAAAAAAAAAGAAAGAAAATAACATCTGCATTCAGACTCCATAGTTCCTTCTCTGGATGTGGATAGTGTTTTCCATCATGAGTCTTTTGGAATTGTCTCAGATCATCATATCACTGAGAGGAGCTAAGTCTATCAAAGTCGGTCATCATACCATGTTGCTGTTACTGTGTACAACATTCTCCTGGTTCTGCTCACTTCACTCAGCATCAGTCCATACAAGTCTTTCCAGGTTTTTCTGAAGTCCGTCTGTTCATTATTTCTTACAGCACAATAGTATTCCATTATATTCATATGCCACAACTTGTTCAACCATTCCCCAACTGATGAGTACCCCCTCAATTTCCAATTATTGGCCAACACAAAAAGGGCTGCTATAAATATTTTGTACATATGGGTTGAGAGTAGAAACTTTTTAAACCATTGCAGCAAGCCCTGCAAGTCCTCAGATAATTAAATGAGGTACAATTGGCCTATCACCCCAATTCCAGAAATGTCTCTGGGCTACTAGGGGAAAATTTGAGCATTGTCCTTTCAAGTGCCTCCCTGAATGGCTTGTGCCATAGAATAATAACAAAATCTATGTGCCAAATTTCAAGTGATCTCTCAAATTCCAAATTAAACAAATGAACAAGCAAAACTCAAACAGTTTCTTCAGGATGGTTGTTAGGGATATGCCTTGGTTTTCATTATCTTCTGTTGGAGTCCCCTACCAAATCTAATGGACTTTTCTCAGACTTCATCCTTCTTGACCTCTCTGTAGACTTTGACATTGTTAATTACTCTTGTCTTCTCCCTAGGTTTTGTGATGCTATCTTCTGGTTCTTTTCCTACCTATCTAACCATTCCTTCTTCATTTTCTTTGCTATGTTTTCATTCAGATCATGCTCACTAACTATAGGTATCCCCTCCCTCCAGGCTCTTTCTTAAGACTTCTTCTCTTCCCCTTCTATATCATTTTACTTGGTGATGTCATCAGTGCCCATGGATTTAACTATCATCTCTTTTTTTTTTTCGGGAGAGGCAATTGGGGTTAAGTGACTTGCCCAGAGTCACCCAGCTAGTAAGTGCTACGTGTCTGAGGTCGGATTCGAACTCAGGTCCTCCTGACTCTGGGGCTGGTTCTCTATCCATTGTACCACCTAGCTGCCCCTAATTATCTTCTCTTTATAGATGATTCTCAAATCTACTTATCCAGCCCAACTCTCTCTCCTGACAACCAGTCTCACATCTCCAATTTCCTATTGAACATCTCAAACTGGACCCATGAACATCTTAAACTCAACATGTCTAAAACTGAACTCATTACTCCACCCACCCACCTCCCAAACACTCCTCTCTTTCTAACTGCCCTATTACTGTAGAAGGCATCATCAATTTCTCAGTCACTTAGGCTCACAACCTAGGTATCATTCTCAATTCTTCACTCTCTCTTACACTCCAGATCCAATATGTTACCAAGTCCTGTCAATTTTACCTTTGTTACTTCTCCTATGAGCTCTCTTTTTTCCTCTGATACTACAACCACACTAATGCAGGCGTTTATCATCTCACTCCTAGATTGTTGCAATAGCTTTCTGGATGACGTTCATGCTTCAAGTCTCATCCCACTACAGCTGTCACAAGTGTCTTCCTCCACTCAGCTGTCAAATTGATCTTCCTAAAACACGATCTAACCATGTTCTGTCCCCCAACCCCTTCAATAAATTCCAGTGGCTCTCTATCACCTCTAACATCAAAATCAAAATACTCTGTTTGGTGTTCAAAGCACTTCATAACCTGGTCAGCTCCTCACCTTTCCAATCTTCTTACACCTTATTCCAAAAAATGTACTCTGCAATGCTGTTCCTTGCATGAGATACTGGGCTTTTTCACTGGCTATTCCACATGCCTGCAATTCTCTCCCTCCTTATCTCTGTCTTCTGTTTTTCTTGGCTTCCCTGAAGTTCCCAAATCTCACCTTCTACAACAACATTTCCAAAACTCCCTTAATGCTAATTCTTTTCCTTTGTTGATTATGTATACATATATGTGTGTGTATAACAATATACTATATAATACACACATATATATATACATATATGTTTAATATGTATGTATGTATGTATATTGATTTGTATTGGTAATGACCATCATCACCCAATGGGGGGGAGGGGAAGATTCTGGTAAAAGGCCCTCCTCCAGCTTTAAGGAAGTCATATTTGCATAAACTATTTGGTTTTAAACAACTTTTGGTAAATGACCACGCAACTGAACCAGGAGTCCTCAGTCCTATAATCAAAATATGGACATAGTCAACCATTGAGGGTCTAGTATCAGTCAGTCAACAAGTATTTATTAAATATGTGCTAAATGCCAGAGATAGAGACAAAGGCAAAAGACAGTCCCAATAATCAAGGAGCTCACAGTTTAATAGAAGTGCGTGGAAAACAACATGCAAGCAACTATACACAAACAAGATACACAAGATACACACACATATCTGTGTATACATACATATATACATACATGTATGTGCTTAACAGGTTTTTAATAAATGCTTGTGGGTTGACTGATGCTAGATCCTCAATAACTGGCTATGCCCATATTTCTCGATCTGTATCTATTTATCTATATCTGTCTATCAATACACATATACATACAGAGAGAGAAAGAGAGACAGAGAGAGAGAGAGAAATCACCTTCAGGGTACAATATAAACTTCTCTGCCTGGCACATGGTAGGTGCTTAATAAATGTTTATTGATTGATTGACTTGTAAAATCCTTCACAACCTGGCTCCTATGTTCATCACACACAAAAGTCCAACTCAAATCTTTTTGCCTTAGAAGAGGCTGTCCTACAATCCTTACTTTCCTTCAAAGCTCAGTTTACATATTTCCTTCCACATGAGGATTTTCCTGATCCCATCGGCTGCTAGCTCCTTCCCTCCTTATAAAAATTACCTTGTCTTTATTTTGTGTGCATTTTGCTTACATTTATATATGTATATGTTGTCTTCCCCAATAGAATGTATGTTTCCTGGCACCTAGTAAAATGTCTGGCACATAATAGGTGTTTAATAAATACTGGTTGATTGATTTTCAGTGTGAAGGGAAAATCAACTGCCCTGAATAGATCCACTCTCTAACCTGAGAAGTGGGAAAAAGTTCCAGAGCCACTGTTATTGTCTGGGCCCCTGTGCAAAGCTGAAGTAATGTACATATTGGATGACAAGAAGTCCCAGACTTCACAGCAACTGCCTAGCACGTGCAACCTTCTCCTGCCCCAAGTTACAAAACCTGACAAAACATAAAAGAAAAGGCAGGCAGATTCAAAGCTATATCATATAAAAAGCAGTCAAAACAATCTGGGCTGTTTACCCTAGAGAAGAGAATAAAAGAGGAAATGATAGCTGCCATATGAAAAAGGCATCAGACATGTACTGTCTGGCCCTAAAGTGGAGATCTGAGACCAGTAAGTAGAAACTGTTTCAGACAAATTTTAGCTCAACATAAGGAAAAACTTCTGAACAGCAATAGTTATGCAAACATGGAAGAATCAGCTCCAGAGGAATTGTGAGTTTCCTGTCACTGGAGAAGTTTAAGGAGAGGCTGTGTAATCACTTGTTGGGGATGCTGTCATGCTTTTGGTAAAAGTCAACCAGCCTAGAGGATATCTGAGGTCTCTTCACATTGAAATTCTCTATTATGGGAAGGAAGGAAGGAAGGAAGGAAGGAAGGAAGGAAGGAAGGAAGGAAGGAAGGAAGGAAGGAAGGAAGGAAGGAAGGAAGGAAGGAAGGAAGGAAGGAAGGGAGGAAGGAAGGAAGGAAGGAAGGAGGGAGGGAGGGAGGAAAGGAAGGAGGGAGGGAGGAGGAGAGGAAGAGAACAAAAGATAGAATGAGGGAGAGAAGAAAGGAGGGGGGTATGTAGGTAAAAAAAAAAAAAGGAGGAAGTAATGAGAAAGAGAGAAATGATAAGATTGCCCAAGTCTTATAAACCCTGATTTGAGCCACAGATTTATGATTGGAGACAGAAACCCTACAGAATGCAATTTTTATAAGCTCTGGAGAGAAAGGGCCAGTGGGTGTGAACTTAGAAAGCAGGAGGTTCAAAGTTTAAGAAACAAGTCATTCTTTTAATGGAGGGTGGGGATGGTTCTTTTGGGATTTGTCTTGATAAAAGTGGAACAAGAAAAAGAGGAAAAGTCTTCTGTGAATGACTTGGCAGATGCAGAAAATAAGGGAAAGCTGCTTATAAAAAAAATAATAAAACCAAAGAGATTCTATTCAAATACGCAGTTGGAGCTATGATCTCATCAGTTCCGTAATTCTCTCCAACAATGTAGATTTCAAGTCATCCAGGCCTCCCCATCTTATTCAACTTTTGTCTGTGTTCTCCCAGAGGTTTGACACAGAGTCTCTGCCCAAAAGGAAGCAAAGAAGGGGGGTGGAGGGGCAGGAGAGGTCTCAACCCAATAGTTAGAAAATAAGGCAAGCTTTTAAAAGCAGCTCAGACTTACTAAAGGATCAAAGATTCAATGGAGACTGGACTTAGGGACATTTCAAAGTCATTCTTGCTTTGTGGTTGATCCTTTGAAGGAACCAGTGCTTAGATAAGGTGGACCCCACCACTTATGCTGGTATCAATACACATGGAGGCTTCACTGCTACTAATCCCACTCAAAGGAAGTACCATTCCAGAAGCAAGGAGTTGACCTAAGTTATAGCTAATGTCACAATTAAATCAAGTCTAAGGAAGGAATTTAGATTCTATATCTAACTTTGTGCTATTTATGTTCCTTACTCATCCTGACTTCCTCACAACTTGCCTCATGTGCTTCAAAATGCCTCATAAATAAAAAGGTCCCACCCTCTGTAAATTGTTTTCACCATCAATATTCTCTAGGTTTCCACCTCCAGCATGGTGCTTTGAGTATCTGACACTTTGTTCAAGAGCAATTTTTGGCCCACTCAGATCTGAATCAATTCAGAAAATATACTATCAACTGAAATTGCCCTGTAATTCCATCTGCTATTTTATGAATGGATTGACCTCAATAAAATATGACAAAGAGATTATGATTTAAATTGAGTGTTAAGAGGAAAGGAATTTATTTGAGTAGTAATAACGTCTCTCTATCCTCCCAGGTAATTAAACTGTGCATGTTTTAAAAAGCCTAAGGAATTGATTAAACTTTAGCTAACCTAATCCAAAAAAAGACAAACAAGTTATCAAAATAAAAAAGAACTGACAAATTAATAAGAAGGAAACCAATCATACAGTTTTATGATGACCTAACCAAGAATTTTAAAGAAATGTATAATTATTTACAAAAAAATATGAAATATCCATATTTGTAGAACATGGTGTTGAGATCTTAAAGAATCCAACCTCAGGAAGTGAAATTGAATAAGCCATATCTTGGGGGTGGGGGTGAAGGGAAGGGCACTGTAAAGGGAATAGTCCAGATAGATTTACAGTTGAATTGTAGCAAACATTTAAAGAGTAACTCTCAATCATCGAGAAAGAATACATTTTACCAAGATCCTTTTATGAGACAAATATGTTCTAAATACTTAAACCTGGGAGGGTTAAAACAGAGAAAGAAAATTATATAATAATATTACTAATGAATATTGATGTTTAGTATGGGAGTAGGGTATTGATTCCCTAACCCCCTAGATCCATTGATATAATCACAGAAGGAGGCTGGTAGCAGAAATAAGAGGTGTTAATTTGCTGAGGAAAAAATAAAGCAAAAAAGAAATCTAAGTCCTCTTAGCCTTTATGAAGTGTGAAGGAGTTCTACCTCATAAAATTAGAGGGTCAACTGCCCCCTAGGGACCCAACCCTCAAGTACAAGGGCAAGTTGGGGAGTAGCCCAGAAGTGTTGTCACATTCATATGGAAAATGCTTTCAAATAATTACTAAAAGAAAATTTTAAAAAGTTAATTTATGTAGTGCAAACTCTGTACATTAATTTCCTCATCAGACACAGGTAAAGGATTAATCTATGTGGTGGGGATAGGGGAGAGAGTCATTAAGGAAAGGGTTTATAAAGAAAGGGAATTTCAAACAATATTTTGAAGGACAGAAGTGCCATGGACTGGTAGAGAGAAAGGAAAAAAGCATCCCGGCGTGTAACAACACACAAAAATAGGAACAAATTTCCTCTGTAGCCTCACTGATATTTTTTTTCTCATCTGCTAGGGAACATTAGAGTCCATGAGCAGAACAAAATTAAATAACTGAAATGCATAGATTTGAATTCAGATTAAATAAAAGAAAATAAAGCTGATGGGTTCACTAAATATTGAAATGAGTTACCAGAGGATGAGATGGAATTTAAAATCTTAAAATCACAATTATTTTCCTATTATAAATTAAGTGTGATCCTACTTTGAGGCAGGGGGAAGGGTGGATAGGATAAATGAGACATACTTACAATTCCATAAGTTTGGAGTAATTTGGTTTTACTGATTTGAAAGGGTTTGGAGGAAATTGTGTAAACCAGAGTTGGAAGGAAGCATGAGGAATAGCCTTAAAAAATAGTCCTCCCAGAAAACTCCTGAAGACTCCAACCCTCCTCCCTCTGTTTCCTATAACTAAGCATGCACAGACCAAACAGGACTTGAGTCACACTAGTCACATGACCGAAAGTGTACACCAGATGAACAACAACACCAAACCACTAGTAAGTTGGCAGCATCTAATGAAACTGCAATCTCCTGCTCCTTGCACAGTCTATGGGTTTTCAGGAATAACCTGGTTTTATAAGAAAATTTCATAAAGGTCAGCAAAGTCACTTAAGCTTCAAGGAAAATAATGATTTGCATCAGTTGAACCTGAATTACAAGTTTTTTGCTAAAAATTGGTTGCAAGTGGCTACAAAAAGCTGCTTTAGGTCACATTGAGAGGGGGGGTTCTACTAGTTGGGACAGCTAGGTGGTATAATGGATAGAGTGCCTGAGTTCAAATCTGGCTTCAGACACTTACTAGCTGTGTGACCCAGGGTAAATCACTTAACCCTATTTGCCTCAATTTCCTCACTTTTGCCTCAATTTCCTACTTTTGCCAAGAAAACACCAAATGGAGTCATGTAGAGTCAGACACAACTAAAAAATGACTGAACAAACTAGTTGTTGCAGTTGTAGCTGGAAACAACCCAAGGGGAAATGCCATTGCTATTTCTTGCCAGCTCTTGGGACTTTTTTGTGTCTTTTCCACCAAAGGAGACATTTTTAATGGTTTTTGGTGGTTGTTCAGGTTCTTTTGCTGTAGGGCTCGAGGGCAGCATCCATCTTGAGAAAATAATGTAGTTTCACTTGGCCCACTGCTGATTTTTCTGTCCCTGGTAAGAAGCAAAAATGGTTGGGAGCATGAATTCTACAGAAAGAAACTTTTTTCTTGCTGATCTAATCAGTTCTGTTTCCCTTAGTGCTCTTTACCTTGGACTGAACCAGCAGGCACTGAAAGTGAGTAAAGTTAGGAAAATGACAGATGAGAAGGTTCTTCAAGAAAGAGCTTACAGAAGTTGCTTTTAAAGTTCCTCTTGACTAATAACAATCTCCTTCCCACACCACCCCACAAGTCACTGCTCTATGAAAATGCCTCCAAGCAATTCAAACCTGAGAGTCTATAAGTGTGATAGGGTCAAAAGAACATTGGATTTGGATGTAGATCGCTAGGATGCTAATACCAGCTCTGTTGCTTACCACTTATTTAGGCAAGTAACAACCTCTGGACCCTCTAGAAAGGATTGAACTAGCTAATCTCTAGATCCCTTTATACCCTCTTAAAGAATTTATTCCTCTTTGAAACAAACCTAAGATCTAATGACAATGTGTTTGCCAGGAGTTTTGCAAACCCCATTAAAAATCATGGCATCCTTTTCCAATTAAACTGAATGAGAACTACTATTTGTGTGTTTGCTTGATTTTTTTTAATTGAAAAGGAAGAGGAAAGGAAAAGTTATCAGTGTGTATCTAAGCCAGGTAAAAAGTAGCAACAACATAGAAAGAAGAATGCAGCAACCAGAAATTCACAGGAGACAAAATCCAAGAAAGGACCCAGTTAAAAAAAAAAAACACAAAACAAAATAAAATAAAGCAAAATGCATTCAGATGACTACATGCAAATTCACAAAATATAAGATACCTGAGCTGGAGATCCTAAAGTAAAGAGGTAAATTTTTACCTCGTAGATATCTCTGAGACTTGATGGGTTGGGACCCATAATTGGAATATGACTCTGAAAAGTTATGCTTATTCAAAACAGGATAATGGATAGTAGGGATGGAGTAATATGTTTTGAAACAAAGATATACAAGGAAATCCAGGAATGAGAGTGAGTGAGGAATCATAGAAGAAAACATTTGGATGAAAATGACTAGAGATAGAAACAGAAGCAGTATTGTCACTGGAGTATATAACAGACCACCTGTGCAGGAAGAAGAAATTGATGAAAACTTTGGGAAAGGATTCATAAATTTTACCTAGATGTATGCTTTAGTAGTAATAAAGGAATTTGATTATATTGATATCTGATGAAGCACTCTGCCCAAAACAGAGTAGATAACAATTTCTTGGCTTGATTTTATCAGAATTTCATCCTTTAAAAAGTAGAGGAAGTGATGAGAACTGCTATTCTGTATTTGACTCACTAGTGAGGAAGAATTTTTCACTGGAGGGTAAATGATGGGAACACTATCTTAGAATTGAAAGGAGGATAGGAAAACCAGGAATACTCTAGCAAGTACCCTAGATCTCAGGAGAGCCAATTTCAAGGGGTTCCCCCCAAAAAAAGATATGTAGTAGGATCCCATGTCTTAAAATTCTACAGAGGAAATTGGTCCAAGATGGATAAGAAACTTTGAAAAAAAATTGACGACACAAAGAAAAACAATTCAGATGAAGAAGGAAAGGGAGAATTCTTTAAAGAGGCCAGTGTAGATGAATATGGGATTCATCAAACAATTTAAATTTTTTAAAATCTTCTAGGTTCAAGAGAGAATATACATGTTCCTAAGGTCTCTTCATGGAGAGGTACCTGAAGAGAAAGAGAGAAAGATAAACACCAACTCTACCCATAATAAAAGTATAGAGTGATGGAGCCTAAGTTTGAGACCCAGGTTATATTCATAAGGTGGAAACAAGGACAGGTAATGGAGAACAAATATAGAAGTATAGTATGATGTATGTAAGAATATGTCAGAAGTTATAAAGGTCACAATGAGCTGAAACCAGAGAAGAAAGCCAAGGATAATAACCTACATGGTTAGCAACTGGGGGAGAGAGAAAAATTATCACTATCAAGCCAACAAGTTAGTATAATACGAAAAGCCTGTATGACTTTAGTCAATGCTTTGCTAAAAAATCTAGGTAAATTATGTCAATAGCATTCTTCTGATCTCATTTCGAAATGAGAATGAGGTTTGTAGTATTCTGTTGATACTCTAATAATACAATGTTACTCCATCCCTACTATTCATTGTTTTGAATAAGCATATTTTTCCATACCAAGCCATGTTAGCTTTCTGTTATCATGGCATCCTTTTCCAATTAAACTGAGTGAGAACGACTATCCTCATTAGGATTACTACAAAGTATATTTGGAGTTTCCCAGAGAAGTCTTAGGTGTCAAGAAACAAGCAGATAACACTGCAATCCTGTAATATCCAGGCCCAGCCAATCATCCTGGTGTTCTGTGATCAATACCAATTTCAGCTTCTTCATAGTACTAACAATACTGTAATCGGTGAGCTAGAAGTCAATATCTAAGCAATCAATGTTTAGATCCATGCTTCCTATGCAGAAGTTTATTGAAGGGATAAAAGATGGTGTTGGCAGAGAACATCATTCTGGCACTTTACTGACTCATCATTTCCTGAAAAATGGTATTTAAATGGTCTCACCTATGGATGTATGACTGGGTGAAACCAGAAGTAAAAGATTCAAAAGTATTCATCTGGACTGAAACTTCTATGAAGCTAACTGTAATGACAACCATGACCAGGTCTTTAAGGTTTTATTAGCTGTCTCATACTTACACAAGTGTAGGTTTTTGCCAATCTAAACAAACCTTTTGTGTTACACACTGACACTAGTCTATTCAGCTTCAGGTGGTTTTGACTGGCATATAGTAAATACTTAGCAAATGTTTATTAACTAACTGACTGATTCATGTATTCCAGTAAGTGATTAATAGTCAAGATAGTAGTTTCCTCAGTCTGGTTGATGTCTAGCCTCCCTCACAATCTGTCTACATTGGGTGCACATTTCTTTTCCACGTGATATCTCTAGTCACTCTAATTCAATTCCATTAATAATTTTGGAGAAAGAAGTTTTGGTTGAATGATGAGATGGGAAGTCAGACTATAGAGGAGAAAGTGAGAAGAAAGGAAATAGAGGTACCTATTGTAGAAAGCCTTCTTAAAAAATTTAACTACAAAAATCCCTTTCTTTCCCTTCTCTTCCTTTCTCTTCCCTTCCCTTCCCGACGGATGGATCAAGGGAGGGTTTTTTTTTTTTTGAGGATAGGGGAAACATGAACATTTTTGTAGGTAGTAGGGAAGAATCCAGTAGACAGGAAGAGAATGAAGATAAGTGAGAGAGTGGGGATGATAGAAGGAGCGATCTGCTGGAGATGATTGGATGGAATAGGATCATTTGTGCATATAGAGGAATTTGTCTTGACAAAGAGAAAGGGCACTTGATTATGTGAGACAGGTTTAAAGGAGGATGTAGTAGCAGAATACAACTGGATGATATGAAATGAGAAGGAGAGGACAAGAGGAAATTAACCGGCCTCAATATTTCATTAAAATATGAGGCGAGGTTAGCTGAGCGGATAGGGGAAGGGGAAGTCATAGGAAGTTTGAGGAAGGATGAAAAGTTTTGAAAGAGCTGATGAGGTAAGCAGGATAGTGAATTAATTAGGGAAATATAGAATGATTGCCTTGCAACAGTGAGGACTCAGCTGAGATTATGTAATGAATTGTAACCGATCCAATCAGCACAGTTTCTCCAGCTTTTCTGGAGAAAATCTCCACAGATTTTTTCTATCTTTGTTAAATAACGTATGCGTAGGAATAAAGACAGCAGAGTGATCCAAGGTTGAGGTTTGAGAGGATGAGATCAATAATATAAAATGACAGGGGACTCAATGGATGAGAACAATGTAGAGTTGAGCTACTTCACTAGGGGTCAAGATGAAAGAAAGAAGTCAAAGAAGAAAACTATAGCTAGTACAGGAGTGATGGCTTGGGAGAGAGTTTAAGGTGCTGAGAAATTGGAAATCACCATGTGGATGAAGAACAGGGTTTGGTATTGCAGAGCAGAGGTAGAGGCGGTGTAATAATAGACAGTAAACAGATAAGGGAATATAAGGGATAATTGCAAGGGAGCTAGGACAAGCCCACAGAGGCTAAGGAAAGGAACATGGGCCTGTGATTGCTCTCATGATGCAAGGACTTCACTAGCTGATCCTATGATGAGAACTGTGATGAGGACTTTTCGAAGCGAAACGAATCTTTCCTAATTGCTTGGTTAAGGACTCAGATACAAGTTTTTTCTGTGTTTGGTGCTGCCTTAAATCTGTTCTTTGATTAATGTCATGGGATCACCTATGTATGGGGTGTTCAAGGAATACTGGCACCTCAGGTGTGAGGGCTTGCCAACCCCTTTTCAGGGCTGCATATCCACCTTTGATGTCTACCTGCCACCCAACTCTCACCTGTAGTTCCAAGAAGCTGTAGCCATCAGCCACACCCCAGTAAAACTATCAAATGGGCTAAACCAGGCTTCAAACTTGTCAGTGAGTTAGGGGGCTGTCTATCCAATACGTGAGTTAGGGGTAGGGTGTTTACCCCACACATATGAATGAAGCCTTCTCCCTCCCTCCCTCCCTCCTCCCCCCACAGTGGAATGGGCAGATGAGAACAATTTGTTCCAATGGCCACAAAGGTGGCCGAAGCAGGGGCTATGGAGCACTTACAAGACATCAACAATTCCAAGATCATCTACTGCATCCTAGGCCATCACCAGTTATCTTAACTTTTGTCTTGCCATTGGATTTTAATGACTCTGGAAGAGAGAGTGAGGCTGACAACTTTGTGCAACTCTGCTTCACTTAAATTCAATTAATGCAGGAGTCAAGATATCACCCCAAGATGTCATTGATCCTCTGTGAAAATGAAGGACAATGAAGGACAAACAATAACAAGGATCACCTTACTATCCTGATGCTCATAGGGGGAGTTTTTAAGAAACCTTGCTAGAAAGAATTGGAAATTGAGGGCATGTCCATCAATTGGGGAATGGCTGTACAAGTTGTGGTATATGAATATAATGGAATACTATTGTGCTATAAAAAATGATGAACATTTTCAAAAATGGAAAAACCTGGAAAGACTTGTATGAACTGATGCTGAGTGAAGTGAGCAGAACTAGGAGAATGTTGTACATAATAACAGCCATGTTGTGCAATAACTAACTTCTCAGCAATGTGAGGATCTAAGACATCTCCAAAGGTCTCATGATGGAAAATGCTATCCACATCCAAAGAAAGAACTATGGAGTTTGAATGCAGATCGAAGCATACTATTTGCTCTTTTTTTTTCTTCTGTTTTGTTTTTTTTCCTCTTTCTGATGGTTCCTCCTATTGGTTCTAGTTCTTCCTTACAACATCACTAATGTGAAAATATGTTTAATAGGAATGTATGTGTATAGCCTATATCAGATTGCGCACTGTCTTGGGGAGGGAAGTGGGGAGGGAGGGGGAGAAAAATTTAAAACTCAAAAGCTTATGGAAGTGATTGTTGATAAATCAAAATAAATTAATAGAAAAAGCAGGGGGTGGGGGGAAGAAACCTAGCCAGGTACTGATGTTCCAAGTATTTCCCTGTGAAAGGGCTAAATGAGATACTGGGTTTTTTTAGAGAGACATCCAAGATTGAACTTTATATTTTATATAAGATGGTCAAGATATGACACACAGATTACAAAAAACAATAATTTTGATTTAAACTTCAAGCATTACAGGATGAGAACTATCACCAATAATTGATGTGGAGGGAATGAGAAGAATCAAGACAACAATTTGCATGATAACAGCAAATAAAATGTGATGGAAAATGATCTTGAAAGACTTCAGAATGCTGATCAAAACAGTAAACAATCTTGATATCAGAAGACTGATAATGATACATAGCTTTCAGCAGAGAAGTGACGCACTAGAAATGTTGAATGAGATATGCATTCTCAGACATGACTGTTGTGTTGATTTGTTTTGCAAAGCTATACACTTTTGTTAAAAAGGAAGACTTCTATTTTGGAGTGGGTGGTAGATTAGTGAGTATTGATTGATATATAATTTTTAAAAGAGCATCAATAAGATATTTTTAAATGCATAGAAGAAAACAAAGAGAAGTACAGAAGGGCCATAAACTGAGAAAAGTTGATACTATGCTGTTCAATTGAATATACATGTTTCCTTAAAAACATACATTAAAATCCATTTTATGCAATCTTTTTGTACACTGAAATATTTTGTTTGTTGATGATAATTAGGTTCACAAGAAAAGAAGAAAATATAATAACAAAGTAGTCAACCAAACAGATTTTTAATATGGGGGTTTAAAGGCACAGTAAGCAAATTGAAGACACTTCCCCAGTACCAAATAAAACCTGAAAAGCTTGAAGAATCTCATGGGAAAATAAACTTTTATTCCAAAAATTTACTTTAAAAGTAAACAAGTAAATTACATGAATAAAATGGAATAACACTGAGTTGTAAGAACAATGAATATGATAAATACAGAGAAGCATAAAAAGACTGACATGAACCGATGTAAAGTGAAGTAACCCTCCATTTTGAAGAAGAGAGCAGACTAGCTATTCCCTACTCTCCAGACTTAACCACCATGCCCCCATAGAGATATCTCCTCCCCACTCTTGCTTTTCAGTTCCCTTTTAACAGGTTGTCTTCCCCCATTAGAATGTAATCTCCTTGAAGTTAAGGGCTGTCTTTTTCCATGTATTTGTATCCTTAGCATGTAGCACAATGTCTAGCAATGTCTATAAGTGCTAATAAATCTGTGGTGAGTGAATGACTGAAGTAAGCAAATCCAGGAAAATATACTTGATGACTACAGTGCTATAAATGCAAAAAAACAAACAAACAACAATAAAACAATCAAAATTGGATATTGCAAATTAATTAATTTGCTTGTACTGCTGTTCTATTAGCAGACATCAGTCAAGGTCGGGCTGCAGGTTTTCATAAATTTCAGGGCCATTATTTTTCCTTTCTCTTAATAGTAGGAATACTCTAAATTTGTCTTTTTTTCACAGACTTTCCATTGGCTCTGACATCCGTCAGTTTTCAAGAACAATAGTATATCCGAAACAACTGAAGCTCATTCCTTATGTGTCCTAAAATGTAAGATGTAATAAACTCACCAAATGGCAAGGCTGGCAGGGACCTTTAAAGCCCACCTATCCTACCCTCTGACTTCAGAGATGAAGAAACCAAGACCCAGAGAAGGAACATGACTTTTTTAATGAGGGGCACACAAAGAGCTAACAGCTCTTTCCACTGAAGATGTTTGGCATTTAAAGCGCTTCACAGCCTTGCCCCTTTCTATAGTTCCATTCCTATGTTTGACTCCTCTTAACATAATCCACGATGGATTGACTCCTTTCTTCCTCCTCTTTTCAGACTCCTGGTTTCCCTGGCTTCCTTCAAGCCTCAGTTCAAGTCTTATCTTCAGCAGGAGCCTTTCCTTCCCTCCCCATTACCCCCATCTCCCTCATCTTGCTACTACCTTCTCTCTGAGATTACCTTTCATCTACTCCATATACATTTGGTATGTAAAAGTTGTTGGCATCTTCTTTCTCCAATTAGAATGTTAGTGCCTTTCTTTGTATCCCCAGCACAGAGCCTGGCACATAGTCATGGCTTAATAAATACTTGTTGACTGTTGACTGATCTCACTTGGTCTTCACAAAAGCCCCATGAGGTAAAATATTACAAGGCCTTCCTTTGGAGAACGCCTGATAAAAATCAGCAGTTGTTCTGTAATTTATAGTCTTCGAGAGTTGACTGAGGTGCTGAGAGTTTAAATAACTTGCCCAGGGGTCACATAGCCAGAATGCATCAAAGGCTGAACTTGAATCCAGATCTCCCTGACTCAGATTGGCTTTCTAGCCATTACAGAACAGTCTAATACTGCAGGTATTACTATCCCCATTTAACAGATGAGGAAATGGCACTGATCTTGGGGTCAGAAGACCCAAGTTTAAATCCTTCCATTTGACCATGGGTGAACCACTTAGAAGCTAGATGACCATGGCTGAAGCCTCAATTGTGTATTGTGTAAAATGCTCATTAAATACTTCCCCTACCTTTCTCATAGAATTGTTGTGGGGAAAGTACTTTGTAAACTTGACAAATTACAGAAATGTGAGTTATTATAATCTGCTGTCATCTTTTATTAGGCTCCCCTTTCCATTTAATAAAAGGCCTATGCTTCGTTTTGCCTTCTCATTATGCCTCTTCATTTAAAGGATCTTTTCCCATTTCTCCTTCTCTTTCTTCCCAGGGGTCCTTCATTCCTGCTTTAGTCTTATTGGTTTCTTCTCCTCATATTCCTGCTGCTTTTCCTTCTTCTGTCTTCTCTTGCTAACCTGGCCTATTTCCATTTCTTGTTTCATTCACATTTGCATTTCAACTTTTTAAACAGCTTGCTTGGCTGGCCAACTCAGTTTCTTTCTACATTTCTCCTCTTTCTCATGTATCAAGTTGGTCTTTGCTTGCATTATTAGTACAGTATTGTTTTCTTTCAGAACATGCAGTTCTCTTGAACTTCTTTTCCTTTTTAAAAATTCTTTTCCAGGGAACCTATTACAACTATTGAAATCTTCTGCTTTCTCTTTTTCTTATAGTTTCTTTCCTTACTTTCTTCAGAATCATATTGCTTATAACGATATATTGACTTTCATTGAAGTTGAGTTTAAATTCTCACTTAAATTCAAATATGAGTGTTGAATCATTTCAGTTATGTCCATCTCTCTCTGACCTGATTTGGGGTTTACTTGGCCAAGATACTGAAGTGGTTTGCCATTTCCTTCTCCAATTCATTTTACAGATGAGGTAACTGAGGCAAAAAAGGATAAGTGACTTGCACAGGGTCACACAGCTAGGAAGTATTTGAGGTCAGATTTGAACTCAGGTCCTCCTCTCCAGAGCCAGCACTCCATCCAATGCAATACCTGGCTGCCCTCATATCTGAGTTCTAAAACACAAATGGACTTCACTCTGCATTCTGAGCATCTCTTAAACTCTTCAAGCTTTTGATCTCTTATTATGACATAGTCCTCCCTCACTCAGGGTTGAATAGCCCACCTCCAGGGCTTCCTCCTCCACTCTTCCCAGATCCTCTCTGTGATAGCTCCCCATCTCCACCAAGGAATCACAGCAGTTGTTTTTATACAAACGAGTGATTATGCCGGGTCTGTTCTATTACAAAGCACTTGTTCTCCTTCAGGGGAAATGCAGGCTAGAACAACAAGTTGACAGAATATCCACCCGTGCAGGGGAGCGTGAGCTTTGTATTTCATCCCCAGTTGCCAATTACAAGAAACTCATGACACATCATAAAATAACTAACATCAAGGGCCCGTCATCCTCCAATTCCACTCCTGTTGTTTGGTGTCTCCTACATGCTGCCTCCTTTCCTTGAGTGCTAGTGTCGGACCTAATTGCTATTATTAACACTTATAACCTTGGGGCAAGCCAAGAAGGATGGAAATATTTCCTGTTGTTTCCCATCACAAGGGGGGAGGGGAGAGAAACACCTACGTTTCTGTGGTAAATACAGGGACTTGGATAAAATGTCTCCAGTGAATCTCTGGATGGCAGATCTTCAGATTTTCTGTTCAGTACTACCATATGTACAAAGCTTACCTAGGCAAAGCAGATAGCTCTTCAGTTTATCTGAGAGACTTTTAAAGTCTCCCATGCTCCCAAATCTGCCCCTGGACCTGAAATTCTCATTATTAATTTCTTCTATGATAGAAGGATGTTTTTACTTATTTGGTTTTAATATGTTGTCATTCTGAACTTAAAAACACAAACAAAACAGAACATTTCCATATACAAAGCCCCCCCAAAAGAATATTTTGTCTGAAATCATGAATTGCATTATAAACAGATTGTTTTTAGTTTGGTGGAGGTTTCTAAAGTATATACGAAATTCAACATATTCATTCCAAAAAGCTGTCCTGGCTGTCTGATTTTCCCTCTAAACCTCACTCCCTTCTCTTCTCTGCATTTTAAATGCTTCATTAATGCTCTTTGCTTTTCTTTCTGTTTCTCTATTTGTTGCTATTTCTTGTTTTCCTTCTTTTCTTCTTTATTCCTTTCTTTTAGTCTTGCTATCACTGGTGCTTCTCTTCCCCTCAAAAAAAATTAGAATAGTTATCATGATAAAACAGCACTTATATAGTACTTTACAAATAATATCTCAATTCATCCTTACGATAACATCAAGAAGAAATTGCAATTATTATCCCCATTTTGCAGAAACAAACTGAAGCAGACAAAAGTCAAGTAACTTCAGTATTTGAGGTTAAATTTGAATTCAGATCTTCCTGATTCCAGGTCCAACACTTGATCCATTGTTCCACCTAGTCACACAAAGTGGGTCCACCCACTTATCAGCCATGTCCAAAGATGTCTCATTCTATGTCTCATTCTATGCTTCTAATTGACCACCTCTCTGTCAAGATATGGGAGGTACAACAGTTATTGTCCTGGCCCCCACTACTTGAGGACTAAGTGTGTTATATTTCACTACTTCCTCATGATCTCCAGGACTTTTAAGGTGTTGGGAGTCTGGGTCTCTATCAGTGGCAAGGACAAACATTCAAATGTGTCCTCCCAACACTTCAGAGACCTAATCCCTCCTACATTACTGCTGAATCTCATGGGAAGTGAAAGGGGATTAAGTTCACAATTCAGCTCCCCAGCTCCTACATAGCATCAATCCCACTAAGTTCTAAGTCCAAAATCCCCTTGGGCATGCATCCTGAGACCCTGGTTTCTCAGGACTTCCTTGCAGGGCTGACAACAACATTTAGCTTGGGCTCCCAGGTCAGACACTCCATTATCTGCACCTAAACCAGGAAAGGACAAACAAAACAAAATCAAAACCCCAAACCCATAGCTGTGTGACCCTGGGCAAGTCACTTAACCTCCCCCCAAAAAGTAAATAAATAAACATTAAAATTTTTAAAAGAGGAAAAAAAAACCCAATCCCATTTTTAGGGACACAAGGCCTAAAAGGGAAGGTAACCCTTACTCTCACAGCTGTTCTTCCTCCCTGGATGCCATCAGAAAGAGAGCAAGTGTCCCTCTGTCCAATAGATTTAAAGATGCAGGCAGATCCAGCTATGTAGCCAATGGAAAGATACTACTCCTAACACATGGTAGGCCAATGAAGGATGTCTTTTCTCAGAAGCAGGTCCCTGGCATCTCCCACAAGAATGCTTCTATCTTAGGTGATCTGGGAATGCACCAAAGCCCATTACAGAAGTATGCTCCAGCCTCAAATCTATGAATTTATTGTTGGTCATTAAATTGATCAGAGTTCTTGAGTCTTTGGAAGTTGTTTCTCTTTACAATGTTGTGATCATTGTATAAATTGTTCCCCTTTTCTACTTATTTCATTGTACATCTGAATCTGTACCTTCTGTTATTCCCTATAGTACAGGAATATTCCAATAAATTCATATACAATCATTTGTTTGTCCATTCCCCAAATTACCAGGGCCTCGTCAGTTTCCGGTTTTCTGTACTATATAAAGAGCTGCTATTATCTTTTTTTTTTTTACATTTTGATCTTTTTCTTCTTTGTTTTATCCTTTTAAGGTACAGGTCCAGTAGTAATATCACTAGATTAAAGAATATGTAAAGTTTAGTGGCTTTTTGGGAATAGTTCCCACTTACTTTCCAGAAAGGCTGGGCCAATTCATGGTCCACCAGTAGTATGTAAATATCCCAGAGTTCCTCCAATAATGGTTACTTTCCTCTTTTTGAAATCATCTTTAACAAATTGTTGGGCTTTACCTGGAACCTCAGAATTGTTCTAATTTAAATTCCTCTTGTTATTAATGATTTAGAGAAAATTTTTTAATACGGTTGTTGACAGTCTCCTTTTTTTCGTTTGAGAACTGCCTATGCGTGGCCTCTTTAGAAGTATCTTTTTATTTTTTAATTTTTTTCCTCTTTTTTATTACTTTATTTTGATTTATCAATAATTACTTCCATAAGCTTTTGAGTTTCAAATTTTTCTCTCCCTCCCTGTCACCCTTCCCAAGACGGCACACAATCTGATATAGGCTCTATATATACATTCCTATTAAATGTATTTTCACATTAGTGATGTTGTAACAAAGAATTAGAACCAATAGAAGGAACCACCAGAGAGAGAAAACAAAACAAAACAGAAGAAAAAACTAGTATGCTTCTATCTACATTCAAACTCCTTAGTTCTTTGTTTGGATATGGATGGCATTTTCCATCATGAGACCTTTGGAGACTCAGATCCTGGCATTGCTGAGAAGGGCTAAGTCTATCAACGTAAGTCATCACACAATGTGGTTGTTACTGTGTACAACATTCTCCTGGTTCTGCTCACTTCATTCAGCATCAGTCCATACAAGTCTTCCCAGGTTTTTCTGAAGTCCACCTGCTCATCATTTCTTATAGCACAATAGTATTCCATCACATTTATATACCACGACTTGTTCAGTCATTCCCCAATTGATGAGCATTCCCTCAATTTCTAATTCTTTGCCACCACTAAAAGAGCTGCTATAAATATTTTTGTATATGTCAATCCTTTTCCCATTTGTATGATGTCTTTGAGATGCAGCCCTAGAAGTGCTATCGCTGGGTATGCACATTTAATAGCCCTTTGGACATAGTTCCGAATTGCTCTCCAAAATGGTTGGATCATTTCACAACTCCACCAACAATGCATTAGTGTTCCAATTTTCCCACGTCTTCTCCAACATTTATCATTTCCCTGTTTTATCATGTTGGCCAATCTGATAGGTGTGGTGTGGTGCCTCAGTGTTGTTTTGATTTGCATTTCTCTAACCAATAGTGATTTAGAGCATTTTTTCATCTGACTATAGATGACTTTAATTTCTTCATCTGAGAACTGCCTGTTCATATCCTTTGACCATTTATCTATTGGAAAATGACTTGTATTCTTATAAATTTGACTTAATTCTCTACATATTTTAGAAATGAGGCCCTTATCAGAGACATTGGTTGTAAAAATTCTTTCTCAATTTTCTACTTTCCTTCTAATCTTCATTGCATTGGCTTTGTTTGTGCAAAAACTTTTCAATTTAATGTAATCAAAATTATCCATTTTGCATTTCATAATGTTCTTTATCTCGTGTTTGGTCATGAATTCTTCTGTTCTCCATAAATCTGATAAGTAAACTGTTCCTTGCTCTTCCTATTTGCTTATAGTGTCAGCCTTTATATCTAAATCGTGAACCCATTTTGACTTTATTTTGGTATATGGTGTGAGATTTTGGTCTATGCTTAGTTTCTGCCATACTCTTTTCCAGTTTTCCCAGCAGTTTTTGTCAAATAGTGTCTTCTTATCCCAGAAACTGAGGTCTTTGGGTTTATCAAATAGTAGATTACTATAGTCATTGACTACTGTGTCTTGCATACCTAACCTGTTCCACTGATCCACCACTCTATTTCCTAGTAAATGTATCTTTTTAAAGAAGCATTTATTTTTTTCCTCTCACTTCCCCTCCCATCTCCATTGGACAATTTTTTAAAACCCTCATAACAAATGTGCATAGTCCAGCAAAACAAATTCTTACACTGGTTATAACTACATATGTGTATGTATACACACACACATATACACACACACACACACACACAAACACACACACACACACACACATATGCATTTTAAATCCTTCACCTCTCTAGCAGAAGTAGGATAGCATGCTACATTTTCAGTCTTCTAGAATTATGGTTTGTCATTGCACTGATGAGAGTTCTAAAGTTGTTTTTATTTATAATGTTATTCTAAAACTAAGACTCCTAATTCTTACTTTACTTTGCATCAAAACTCAGAGGATTTCCCACTTTCTTCCAAAATTGTCCATTTCATCACTTTTATGGCAAAATTGTATTCCATTACTTTCATATACCATAATTTATTTAGACATTCTTCAATAGGTGAGCATCCCTTTAGTTTCTAATTTTTCACTACAATGAAAAGAGTGGATATAAATGTTTATGTACATATGGATCCCTCTCATCTTTCTTTGATCTATTTGTGGTATATACCTAGTAATATTTAACCATTTATCAGTGGAAGATTGGATAACATTCTGAAATGTTTGAACAAGTTCCCTATGTAGCTTAGCTATCTGATCTTTACAAGAGAAAATTACTGCAAGTCCATCACCCAGTTAACTGTTTCCATTTTAATTTTATCTGCATCAATTTTGTTTGTACAAAGTTTTTCAATTTTAGGTAATCAAAATTTCTCACATTACCTCTCATGTATCATCTCTATTCCACTTGCTCAAGAAGAATTACCCTAGTCATAGCTGTGAAAGATACAATGATAATTTCCTTCAATTCTCCTTTAATTTGTTTATTGAACCTTTGTCATGTATCCCTTTGGTGTGAGATATTAATATAAACCTAGTTTCTGCCAGTTCATTTTCCTATTTTCCATCAGTTTTTGTTGACTAAAATTCCTTACCTTAGTACTTGGAGTGTTTAGGTTTATCAAACACTGCTGCTAGGTTAATTTAATTCTGGATTTTGAGGTCCTAATCTGTCCACTAATCAACTTTTTTTTTAATGAGTACCAAATACTTTTAATGATTAACTGCACTAATCTCTCTGTTTATGTATGTGTGTGTGCATTCAACCCACCTTTGTCTGGCTCAGATAAGAGTAAGGATCACATTATGCCTGCCACCCAAATCCCTTTCTCCTTTGTTGCATATTTATCTTTTCACATGCCCCAATTATGTGACATAGTAAGTTCCACTACTGTTTTCATTTTCCTTTTGCCCCCTTTCCTTTCCTTTCTTTATACCATCACCAGGGAACCATCACTGGTCCCTCTTATTAATCATATTGTGTGTGTGATCCTTGAAGACAAGATTCTGAAGAATCATTTGTCTCTCCTCTCCATGTTAGAATGTACTTTACTATTGTTTAGTCCCTTGCCATTACTAAAATGTATTTACCTTTCTAGGTTTCTTCTGACTCCTGTGTTTGCATTTCATTGTTTCTAGTCAGCTCTAATATTTTCATAAGGAAAGCTTGAAAGTCTTCTATTCAAGTAAACATCCTTTTTTTCCCTAGTAGATTTATTGTCAGTCTTTCAGGATAAGTAACTTCGGGTTGCAAACCTTTCTTTTACCTTTTGGAATGTCACGTGCCAAGATTTTCTATTACTTAGGTTGCTGCCAATTCTTGTGTGATCCTGACTGATTCTTTGGTACTTTAATTCTTCTTTTCTGGCTATTGAGGTATCTTTTCTTTTACTTGGAAACTTTGGATTTGGGCCATTACATTCTTGGGAGTTTGAGAGTTTCTTTTAGGAGATGTCCCACGGATTCTTTCTATTCTCACTTTGCTCTCTGGTCCTAATAAATCTAAGTGGTTTTCATTTATAATTTCTTCTTCTTCTTCTTCTTCTTCTTCTTCTTCTTCTTCTTCTTTGCTAGGCAATGGGGTTAAGTGACTTGCCCAGGGTCACACAGCTAGTAAGTGTTATGCGTCTGAGGCCAGATTTGAACTCAGGTCCTTTTGAATCCAGGGCCGATGCTTTATCCACTGCACCACCTAGCTGCTCCTTATGATTTCTTAAAATATATTTTCATGGTTTTTCTTTCTTTGGTCATGGTTTTCACAGAGACAAATGATGCTTAAATTACCTCTCCTTGACCTGTTTTCCAGATCAGTTGTTTTGGATGGTAAATACTTCCTACGGTAAATATAGTAAAACAAATCTCCCATTTTTCCAATCTTTTGATGTTATGCTAATATTTCCAGTTATTTCTTGGAGTTATTAAGTTCTGCTTGGTCCACTCTAATTTTCAGGGAATCTGCTACTTGCATAAGGTTTTCTACCTTTTGTTTGAAGTTGTTTTTACTCCTTTCATTTTTTTTCCTCTAGAGCTCTTGTTTTCTTTTTAATCTCCTACTTTATCTCATCCAGGTATTCCTGCAGTCCTTATTGTCAAAACATTTTTGCCCTTGACACCCATCTTGTATTTATTTTGCCATTCTTTTCTCGTGGGTTTTTCTTTTGAATGCCTCTTGATCCATAATATTTCTTTATAGTGTTTCATATCTTCTTCTGTTTTGTCATATCTAAATCCTCAGTTCCTAATATGGAACTTTGTGCCAAGAATACGTTTCCTTCCTCTCCTCCAATTTTACACAAGGCAATATTATCTACCAGAATTCCCTCACCATGGCATCTGAGCTAGCATTTTCTATGAGCTTACTCCATGCATGCTCTTTGATTTCTTTCTCCTTAAAAAGTATTAAAACTATCCTCAATATTTGATTGGCTCAGGAGACTAACACTCAAGCCATTAATATGACTTCCTGGTCACCTAAAGGTGGCAAAGAGGCCTGCCCAACCAAATGGAGTTAGCTAGACCCTTCAGATCTGACAAATGTCCCACAGCTGTGTAAGTCTTCACACCCTACCCTATTGACCAGATGCATTTCATTTCCCCAAAACAAGTGCTTTGGACAAAATAGTCCTTGTTGAAAATCCTTTAAGTACATCTCATTGTGCTTATTGTTAAAGGGCCTTAGAGTACTTCATTTTCTTGTAATGTTGAACTTAAACTAACTAAGGGGTGGACTGAGTCAGGTTTGGTTTATCATAGGTGTTCAGTCTGTGATTGGTCCTGACCTCAATTTCCTGGGTTCCTGACACTGGCTTTTGCCTCCCCTGGTGTTTCTAGGCTCAGTACATTAGTATTTCCAGTTAGAGTTCTATGGTTGGCTGTCCCACTGGGGCCTCTGTTGTAGTCTTCTGTCCCACCTCCCTTCCCAGGACTTCCCTAGCAGGCACATTATTGGAATGTTTTGTCCCCTCAAAGACTCTGTCTCCTGCCCCACCCTACCCTGCCAGGGCTTCCCTAATCATGGCACTGTCACTAATTTGTCCCAGTCTAGACAGTGCCATGATCTTCCAGCCTGTTTACCTGAGCTTGTGCTGATTTTGCTGGTGGGACTTCTCTTCCATTGCTGCAGCTCCTGACTATCTTTTTGTGCAGCCTTAAGCTAGATGAAGGAGCTCATTAATGTTTGTCTTTGGATTTTTTGATCATTTTTCTAATCTGACCCCTTTAAAATTATTGTTGGAGTAAATGTGGGAGAGGTAGGCTCCTTGCAACCTTTTTATATCATCATCTGAACCCCACCATCAAATATTTCTTTTAAAATACACCTGTATTATGTGAGAATAACAGATCACTTAACATTAGGTATTAATATCTTAGCATGAATTAGATGATCAAATAAACTAGCAAAGGTGGGAGTGGGCTCCAAAAGAATGGAGGAAAAAATAGTTTTGATGATACGGAGGATATAGGGAAGGTCTTAACCATAAGGTGTTCCTGAGGATGGCAGGAAAGGATGGATGGGAGGGGCTATGATAGTTATGTTAAAAAGATGGACCCAAAGGATAAAATCAAACTTGAACTGCCTCAGAATTTTGCCTATCCATTCCCTGGCCCTGGCCTATCCATTTCCTTCCTCCTCCCCTGTAACACCTGTTCTCACCATTTCTTCCCAGGATAATAAAAGTTCTACATGCATCACCACACCGCCCTTCTCCTGGTCAGAAAGATAAGGCTCCCACAGGACTTGACAAAGCTGAAAAATGTTGAATGTCCCCTGGTAAGCATTGGTCATGCATGAAATACCATCTAGATTCTCATTTGGCTCATCTCTGACAAATGAATCACTTGGTGTGTCAGAGGCACAGCCAACTAAAATCAAAACAGAGTTACCTGCCTACTTTCAGGGCTTCCACAAGAATTAATGAGTCAGTGCCTCTAAATCACTTGGAAATCCTTAAATGAAAGGAAATACAGAACCAGCTTGTTCTCATAACTAGAAAGCACACAGCTCTGAGTCAGGGAGAGTACCATGACTGAGGAAAGGAATGTTTTTTCTTCCCATGCAAATATTAAAATCATATAAGATTCTTTGATAGATGCAACCTTTGAGACAACTTCATTTAAGGATCCTTTTTGATTAGCACTGTGGTTTCTCGGCCACCCTCAACTCATACATGGGGCCTCTTCAGAGAAATTACCCCAGGCTCAGTACTCTGTAAGTCCTCTTTAGCACGGTAAGTGCTTCACAGATTTGGGACTCTACACTTAAGAAAATGAGTAGGAGCTTTAAGACTCTACATATGAGGAAGTGGATGGCCACCTAGAGAAGTTCTGTCCAGTGAGAGAACACTGACCCAGGTCAAACTTTCCTCCACCTGCTCCCAGGCTACTGGTACTTGCTATATCTATGGAATCAATACATTTGCTTCCATCAATTTCACCTTCCTTGTGTTTCTGGACTCAGAGAACTAGCAAACTTCACTGTGTTCAGTCAGAGCTTTGTGGTTCACTGTCCCTAGTGGAGTGGTGGGGAGGGAGGGTTTGTTGCAGTTTTGTATAATAGAAAAAAATGCTATACTTATAGTTAAGAAATCAGTATTTGAGACTTGGCTCCTATATTTGCGAGAAATGAGTAGCCCCTTTATTTCAGTTTCTTTATGTATAAATTGAGATTTGAAATCCATTCACTATCTATCCCATAGGCTATGTGTGGGGGAAAAAAGTTCTTCTTTCTACAAAACTACCAAAATATTTTAATCTTTGGTTGGGGAGAGGAGGGGGAGATAATGAGTTCTGTGCTATTAGAAAAGGACAGTTGGGAAATTTTGTCTGAACTGATGAAGAGTGAAATGAAAAGAAATGGGAGAACAACATAGTGAACAATATTATAAAAAGAAACAGTGTTGAAAGACTTAAGAACTCTGATCAATGCAATGATCAACTATGCTTCCTGACAGAGAGGTGATGGATTCAAGATGTAAAATGAGACACACGTTTTTTGGACATGGGCAATATGGGAATTTTCTTTGCTTGACTATGCATATTTGTTGCAAGGGTTTTTCTTTTCTACTAAGGGGGGCAAAAGTGGAAGAAAGAGAAAATAAATGTTCATTCATCAAAAAAAAAAGTAAAGTAAAATAAAGGATACATAAAATCGAATAATAAAAATTTATTTTAAACTAACAACAACAAAGATATAAGTTCTGCTTCAGACATGTTGGGTTTGAGATGTCTATGGAGAATTTAATTTAAAATGTCCAATACATAAACAGTATGTTCTTAGGGAAAAGGATAGAACTGGTTATAAAGAATCATCTGCACACAGATGATAATTAACTCATAAGAGATGATGAAGTTATAGAAGTTACTCTGTCTCTCTCTTGCTCTGTCTCTCTATCTCTCTACCTCTCTCTGCCTTGCTCTCTCTCTCTCTCTCTCTCTCTCTCTCTCTCTCTCTCTCTCTCTCTTTCTTCCTTCCTCCCTCTGTAACTTCATCAGAGAGAGAGGAGGGAGGGAATAAGTATTTGTATAGTATCTACTATGTGCCAGGCACTGTGCTAAGTGCCTTACAAATATAGCATAAGGAGTACAAAAAGAGAAAAGGGCCTGACAAGAGTTTTAGAGAACACTCATAGTAGTCTTGACATGGATCATGAGAAAGCAATGGAGACTGAGAAGGAGTAGTCAAACAAGCAGGAGAGAGAACCAAGAGAGAGTAGTGTCATGAAAATCCAGAGAAGAGAAATTATTCGAGTGATTAATAATGTCAAATACTACAGTGAGAACAAGAAGGATGAGGACTGAGAAAAGACCATTAAATGTGGCTATTAAAAGATCATTATTCGCTTTGGAGAGAGTAGTTTCAGTTGAGTAATGAAACCTAACATCATATTTCAGAGGGTTTAGAAGAGAGTAAGGGGAAGCATTGAGGAAAGAAAGCTTTTTCAAGGAGTTCAACTGAGAAAGAAAGGCAAGATATTGGCCAATAGCTAGCAGAAATGACAGGATCTAGTGAAGGTTTTTGAAGTATAGGAGAGGTGTGGGTGGTATTTGTAAACAGCAGGGAAGGAACCAGTAGATAGGGAGAGATTTAAGATTAAATAGAAATGTTAGTGGGGCAATCTGCTGAAGAAAATGGGAGAGGAGAGAATCAAGGGTATAGGTAGAGGGGTTGGCCTGGGCAAGGAGGAGAGCTGCCTCTTCATCAGAGACTGGTGTAAAGGACATAACGAGATGATGATTTCGAAGGGTTATGAGATGAGAATGAAGGAAGAAAAAGCCTCAGGTTTTCTTTTTTTCAATAAAGTATGAGACAAAGTCCTCAGATGAATGGGTGGGAAGGAGAGGTATTGTGAGAAGCTTAAGAATAGAAGAGAAAGTTTGAAACAGCTGTTGTGCTAAGTGGGCTAGAGAACCAATAAGAAGAGAGAAAAAAAAAAAAGAGTGCCTTCCTTCACTTAAGGATATGTATGACCAGAAAATCAGGGGCCAGTCATTTAGCAAAAAGAAGAGATAATAGATGGGCAATATAAAGTTTGCACTGGTTTTCATGAAATGTTAAAGGCCTCAAGGAAAGCCTCCAGCCTCCTGAGTAAATCCTTTATGGAATTCTAATGGAGGGGGGATAACAAGAAATGAACAGAAAGAGAAGGCATGAATGAGCTGTGATCTAAACCAAGGGAGGGAGGTTGATCGTTGACAATATTATAAATCTGACAAGCATTGAAGTTGCTTCTAATCCATCTCGGTAGCTTCAGACACATATGTAGCCCATAAGGTAGCATGGATCATTATAGGATAAGAAGAAAGAGTCTTCTTTTTCCTCACCTCCTTTTTTATGCAAAGAGGTTTATTGAATACTTCTCAGGGATGTTATAAAGAAGGATCACTCCCTTTGGGTGAGATCCCTTCCAACTCTGATTTCAGGACTCTCAGGATCATCCATAAATTAAGCCACATTCAAATTCAGCAGCGGCTGCCAGCAAATATGCTCTCTACTACCTTTTTTTTTTTTTGTGGACTCCACCTTCAGCAGAAACAGTGCTTTGGATTCTCCACAAGAACACTAACAGAGTGCTTTCTGGCCCTCCCTTCCACCACACCTCCTTTCCAAGCTCAGTGCCCTTTCTTACACTGGGACTGATACTTCCATATAGTTACACAGCATCCAAAAATAGGGGGGAAAATGCATTCCTTGTTCATTACCAAACGCCAAAAATAATAATGACAACAAACCGCACATATGCAGTATATTTTAGACCAGCCCATTCTTCCCACCCTAGGCTAAATAAATGAATTTAGTACTCCCATTTTTCTGAGGACTATAAATTCAAGCACATAGAATTATATAGAGCAAAATGTTCATGAGCTATAAAAATATTGATGTGTTGTGTATTGTGTCCCATATCTCTGACCCCCTCATGAATCTGGGTGTAAATTGGGACAACTTGACCTCTCTTGGTCAAAAATAAAAAACTAGATGATCTCTAAACATAACTTTCACCTTGAAAATTCTAAGAATCCAGGAGTCTATCTGTATATTTTTTTCTTTGGGGGCCAAATCTATGATTTCATTGATACGGGGACCTTCCACTGAGGAAGCTGCCTCTATGAATGCAGATCAGCATCTGTCCTGCAACTTATAGTCTTAAAGAGTTGTCAGATACACTGAGAAATTAAGTGACTTGCCTAGGGTCACACAGCCTATATGTTTGAGAGACAGGACTTGAATCCAGGAATTTCTGGCTTTGAGGTAGTTTCTATTTCATTACACCTTGATTCCTCTCTCTCTCTATATATATATATATTTATGCATCTATTTATGCATGTATGTATCTATGTATTTATGTATCCATCCATATTTATGTATCTATGTATCTATCAAACAACTATACAATTATAAAATCTTAGAAGATATGTAATCTAAATTGCTGAGTTATACTCCCACATCTCCAAATGCCTCTCGGACTTCTCTAACTGGACATCCATAGGTATTTCAAATGTAACATGTCCAAAACAACTAATTATCATTCCTCCCAAGCCTCTCTACTTCTGAATTTCTTTATTATCAAGGTCACTACCATCTTCTCAGTCACCAAGCCTACAATCTCAATGTCATTCTAAACTCCTCATTCTCACTCACCTCAGATATCCAGTGTATGAATAACGTCTCTCATATACATCCTCTTCTCACCATTCATACAGACACAAACCTAATTCAAGAAGTCACACTTGCCTGAACTACTGCTTTTTAACTGGTTTCCCTGCCTCATCTCTAGCCATTCCAAACCTTCTTCTCCACTGACAGGGTGGTTTTTTCTAAAACAAAAATTGGACCAAATAGGACCAAAACAAGGTCATAAATCCCACCCTGCTTAATGAACTCCAAAAGCTAGGATGCCCATAATCAAATATAAGTCCTCTTTTTGGCATCAAAACTTCTTTATAACTTGGCCTCGTCCTTTTACAGTCTTCTTGTACCTTACTAACCTTTATGCCATCACTGACCTATCCTCTGTGACTTCTTACTTATTAGCCCCCATTTCTGGAATGATCAGCTCTTTACCCTTACCCTTAGTTTCTCTGGTTTTCTTCAAGATTAAACTCAAATCCCACCTCCTACAGGAAGCCTTTCCCTATCCCTCCATTTGTCAATGCCTCCCCTTTTCAGAATACCTTCATCTACTCTGCATATATCTTGTGTGTACCTAAGTAATTGCCTGTTGTCTCCTTCATTAGAAATGTGTGCTTCTTGAGGGCAGGGGTGATTTTTTTGTCTTTGGGGAAAGGGGATGGTATCCTCAGCCTTTAGCCCAGTATCTGGCACAGCCAGAAAAATGCTTAATAAATGCTTGATGACTGACTGACTGACTCTATTCCCATCTAATGAAGGAATTCTCTCTGCATTGCTGAAAGATGGTCATCTAACCTCTTTGCCTCTGCTGGAATAGAGACAGAAAGTTTGCAATTTCAAAAGGCAATCTGTTCCCTGATGAGACAGCTCTTCAGAAACTTTTATAACTAAAAGTGTATATATTTTTGTTGATAACTAACTGCTAAAACTGGAGACATGGAATCATAGGATTTGGGACTGGAAGGTACCTTAGAGATGATCTAGTCTAATCATCTCATTTTACAATTGAGGAAACTGAGGTCCAGAAAAGTCACATCAAACATTTAGTTGTTTAACAGGATATTCCACTGGATAAGGAAACTACGACTATATATAGAGAGAACTTTAATAAATTTCCAAAACCAACAACTACTTATTTAATGCCCCCTACATGTACAGAATTGTGCTGAGAAACCTAACTCTAACAAATATCAGCTATCTTTGTGAAAACTTCTGATTTCTGGACCAGCTCCATACCTAGAAGTAATTATAATAACTAATTCCCAACCTCCTCACTGGTAGCCAGTAAGTAACCCACAAACATGATGAAGTGGAAAAAGTCCAGGATTTTGGAGTCTGTTCAAATCTTCTTTCAAGGTTACCTGTGTAACTTTGAGCAAATCACTAAGCCTCACTTTGAAATCTGTATGTAGCACACAGGTGTGGGCTGCTAAATGTTTAACAACTGGCTCTCCAGAGGGAAATTGTCTGCTGATTTCCAAGGTGTAAATGTTGATAAAGAAAATTTAATAATCAGCTCTCCTAAGCCATTTTCCACCACATGCCTGTAAACCCGCTGGGTTCATCCCCTCAATTTATACTCACACTGGCAGTGGGTTCCCAGAGGTATAATGGTTTCTCAAGATGTAGGGGCAACTCTGTGGGTGACCTTTCAAGAGACAGTTACCTGAACTTCAATACTATGATCCTTTGAAGGCTTAAGGTAACTCCACTGGCATGCTCAAGTGTGTGTGTGTGTGTGGGTGGGTGTGAGAGAGAGAGAGAGCAGTGGGTGGTAGGGATAGGGTGGGATCGAGTAAAGAAAACAGATACCTAAAACCTATTAAAATGAGGTCAAAAAGCTAGGTATAAGTGAATCTTTACTTCCTTTGTTCTAGTTAGCAAATACTTCACATCAATGAACATAAAGGGAGAAAGAAAAATGGTATAAGAAGATATAGAAGGAAAGGTTGTGTCAACTTTTAGATGGGGAAAAACTAGTGCCTAACTAAAGGCCAATTTCAATATGCACATTACAGAAGAGGAAGTTAGATGAGGGAATTCTCTGGGATTTAGAGATCCTGTTTTCTTAGCCAATAAGAAGTATGCCTTCACATCAAACATCAAGGTTCCAAATTCTAGCACTAACCCTGAGGCACTGTAGGTCTTTTATTTATTGACAAAAGTATGTCAATAAGCTACCACCTGGGCCCCTGGTTCCCCAAGCCAAGTCATCCAGATTTACCACCTCATGTGCAAACGGTGTGCCTATACAAGTCCTCTGCCTGGACTCTTACCTTATGCTATATTCCTATTCTTCCCTAATCCCAGTCCTACCAACTCACCTGTCACTTGGCCCAATCTTCAGTGCCCCTTTGAATTCTTCTTTCTTGACTATAAACTTCCTTACATTCTCCAACTTTTTCACCAGAATCAACCAAAAAACTGGGTCTCCCTTGACATCACCACATCCCTCGAAACCCTCTCTCCTAGAGGCTATTTCTTCTCCTACTCAGAGTACCAAGAGAAGTGGAGATATTCCTTGCTACTTCAAGACCATAAGACCTTCCAAAGCACCTTGTAAGAGGCACAAGGGAAAATGTGAAGTGATTTCCTCTCAAAATCATAAGTCAAGATTTCTTGTGAATGGTTAGAAGAGCAGTTTAAAATGAGCACATGAGCCAAGATTGGGCTACCTAAAACACTGATTGTGATCCACTTGTTGGATTTGGCTCCTTTTCCAGCTGATCTCTAAACCAGTTTACTATTTCCACACACCATCTCTCTGGTTTACAGGAATTCTTTTTGGAATTAAAATCAGCCACCTCACCCATAATTGATAAATAGTCATCACAATTCTCCTGGATCACCTGTTCTCCCCAGCAAATCATAAGTCTTTAGGCTAAATAAATCCAGCAAAAGTTGGGGACCTCAAGGGATCAAAAATTTTAATTCCCAGAAGCATAAAGAAAAGTCAAAAACAAAAACAAATGCCAACAGGATTATTAATATGAAAATAGTATTGAAGAATTAGATTAAAGGACTGAAAGGAGAAGAAAATTTAAAAAACACACACACAATTCAGTGATGAAAGCTGAAGCTGGGCCAGGATGTGAAAGATAAGCATAGCCAAAAGTGCAGTTGGAGGTAGAAGAAATAGAAGTCATGGAACTTGAAGAAAAATAAGCTAAGGTAGGGTGGGAGAGCAAATACCTGAACTGGGAGTGGGATAAAAGAAGGCCAGTCCCTGTCCTTTGGGTAATGAAAAGTAAAAGAGAACCTGCCTTGGAAGAAGCTAGCAGGAGAAACCAGGTCAGAAATTGAAAGAGGAAACTGATGGAAATAGTAGTAAATTAGGTTGAGTAAGGAGAGCTCGAAGTAGGGGCGGAGTAGTGGGATCAAAGGATTTAGAACTAGAGAGTTCAGAGGAGCACGGGTCTGAAGCTAAAAGGAACCTCAGAAGCCAATTAGTCCAACTTCCTCATTTTACAGATGTGAAAACTGAGGCCCAAGGAAGCTAAATTATTCACCTATGATACGTGAGGCAGTAAATATCAGAGGCTGAATCTAAGTCCCTCATTTTTACATATGATGAAACTGATGTCAGGAAAGGAGCAGAGACTGACTCCAAGGCAACAGAGTTGGGATTCAAACCTGCCTCTGAATTCAGTGATGATGAAGATTTGGAGACTTCCCTAGAAAGAGGAGAGGAAGCAACTGAGTTCCTAGCAAACAAGAGTTCCCAAGGCAAGTAAGAAACTAAGGATAGTTAACCTGAAGAATTTGGACCAGAGGTGGGGGAATATAGATATAATCAAAGAGCATTAAATTTTGGAGTCATAGTGTACAAAATCTGCTATTTACTCTACTTCTCTAACCTTGCCACTCCCTGAAACTCAAAATCCTCGTCTGTAAAATGAGGTTGGATTAAATCATCTCTCTTGCTCAACTCTTACATTCTGTAATTCAATGAAATATTTGAAGGAATAGTATAGGAATACTGTTGGCTTAGCCACACCTCCTCTAGGTGTCACCAAGGAGACCAGAATTCTAGTGCCTGATGACTTCTGGCAGAAATCAATCATCCAAGACTCCTCCTCTTCACCTGTGGGGAATTTTGCCCTCTTGGCCTTGAGATTTGGCAGAAGGGCTGAAAGTGACTCTTTGAGACAGTCAGTCCCTCCCATCTTTTGGGTTTGTTGGAGAAGAGCTTAGAAACTTTGAGATAAAGGAAAGGAGAAGGAGTGGAGGTCCGTGGGAGCAATGAAGGAATTGCAACCAGTGAAGTCACCAATACCAGATGATGGAGCAGAGATAGGTGGGCAAATCATACACAAAGCAGAGAAGACCAGACTCTGAATTACTAAAGCTTCTCCAAAAAAGAGACTTAAGGTGATGATTTTTCAGTTCTCTTCTTCCCATTCCACTTCTCTCTTTCCCAAAACAGTAGAATCTGGTATTTCCCCCCAGGTCATAGCAGGTTTATTTTGTTTAAAAATATTGTTTATTTTTCTGTGTTTAAACATTTATTTTGTCTCTAAAGCTGACAAATGTGATAAAGCCATATTCAGCACTAAATTATGTGTGTTATTGTTTGAATGTAACATTGAGAGGAAGCATCCAAGAAGTTAGCAAGATATATTTAACACTGAAGATTTAGCCAGAGCACAATCTTTGGCTGGGAAATTGTAGCTGAAGAAGAGAGTCATTAATTCATTTTTATAACTTCTCAAGGCAGAGACAACATTTTTACCAGGATTTCTCTAGGCAAAGGAGGCAGAGCAGGGTTGTGTGACTAGGTAAGCATTGAGGTGGGCATTCAATTTTTTTTTAATTAATTTATTTATTTTTAGTTTTGAACATTCACTTCCACAAGATTTTGAGTTCCAAATTTTCACCCCATCTCATCTCTACCCCCACCCCATGGCATGCATTCTGAATACCCATTCTCCTAATCTGCCCTCCCTTCTATCTTTCCCCCTCTTCTCTTATCCCTTTCCCCTTCAATTTTCCTGTAGGGCAGGATAGATTTCTATACCTCATTTCCTGTATATCTTATTTCCCAGTTGCATGTAAAAACTTTTTAATAACTTTTGTTTATAAAACTTTGGGTTCCAAATTTTCTCCCTTCCTCTCTCCCCACCCACCCTCATTGAGAAGGTAAGCAACTCAATACATGTTATTCATGTGTAGTCATGCAAAACACTTCCACAGTAGTCATGTTGTGAAAATCTAAGTATATTTCCCTTTATTCTATCCCTCCACCCATTTATTCTATTCTCTCTTTTGACCCTGTCCTTCCTTAGAAGTGTTTGCTTTTGATTACTCCCTCTCCCAATCTGCCCTTTTCTTGTTTGTTTTATGTGAGATAATTTACCCCATTCTACCTCTCCCTTTCTCCTCTCCACATAATCCTCTCTCACCCCTTAATTTTATTTTCCAGATATCACCCCTTCATGTTAAACTCATCCTCTGCCCTCTATCCCTCTCTCTCTCTCTCTACATATATATGTGTGTATATATATATATACACATATATACATATATATATATACGTATGATTTTTTTTCCTCCAACTACTCTAATACTGATAAAGGATTCATGAGTTACAAATATCATCTTTCCATGCAGAATATAAGCAGCTCAACCTTAATAAGTCTCTTATGATTTCTTTTTCCTGTTTACTTCATGTTTCTCTTAAGTCTTGTATCTGAAAGTCAAATTTTCTATTCAACTCTGGTCTTTTCATCAAGAATGTTTGAAAGTCCTCTATTTCACTGAATGTCCATTTTTTAACCCTGAAGAATTATGCTCAGTTTTGCTGGGTAGGTGATTCTTGGTTGTAATCCTATCTCCTTTGCCCTCTGAAATACTATATTCCAAGCCCTGCAGTCCCTTAATGTAGAAGCTGCTAAATCTTGTGTTATCCTGATTGTGTTTCCACAATACTTGAATTGTTTCTTGCTGGCTGCTTGCAATATTTTCTTCTTGACCTGGGAACTCTCAAATTTGGCTACAATATTCCTAGGAGTTTTCCTTTAGGGATCTCTTTCAGGAGGTGATCGGTGGATTCTTTCTATTTCTATTTTGCCCTCTGGTTCTAAAATATCAGGGCAGTTTTCCTTGATAATTTCTTGAAAGATGATATCTAGGCCCTTTTTTTTATCATGGCTTTCAAATAGTCCAATAATTTTTAAATTCTCTCTCCTGGATCTATTTTCCAGGTCAGTTGTTTTTCCAATGAGATATTTCACATTGTTCTCTATTTTTTTCATTCTTTTGAATTTGTTTTTCAGTGTCCTGATTTCTCACAAAGTCACTAGTTTCCAATTCTTCCATTCTAGTTTTTAAGGAAGTATTTTCTTCAGTAAGCTTTTGGACTTCCTTTTCCATTTGGCCAATTTTGCTTTTTAAAGCATTCTTCTCCTCATTGACTTTTTGGACCTCTTTTGCCATTTGGGTTAGGCTATTTTTTAAAGTGTTATTTTCTTCAGTATTTTTTTGGGTCTCCTTTAGCAAGCCGTTGACTTGTTTTTCATGATCTTCTTGCATCACTCTCTACTTCTCTTACTTGCTTCTCAAAATCCTTTTTGAGCTCTCCCATGGCCTGAGATCAATTTGTATTTTTCTTGGAGGCTTTGGATGTAAGAGCTTTGACTTTGTTATCTTCTTCTGGTTGTTTATTTTGATCTTCTTTGACTTCAAAGTAAGATTCTATGGTCTGACTATTTTTGCTTGCTCATGATCCCAGCCAATTACTTAAGTTATAAATTCTTTGTTAAAGTAGGGGTCTGCTTCCAGTGTGGAGAATGTACTGTCCCAAGCTTCGGGAGTTTTGTGCAGCTGTTTCCAGAGATACTTCTAGGGACCCATAAATTTTCAGTTCTTCCAAGGTGCTATAATCAAGGGCGAGGTGTTTACTCTTTTACTGGCCTGTGCTCTGTTCTATGAGTGACCACAAGCACTCTTTTCTGTCTTGGAACTGTGAGGAGAATTCTCTCTCTACAGCTACTACAAGCTCCACCACGCCAGTGATCCTCCTTGCCCCAGGACTGCCACCCAGAACTGTGACCCAAATCCAAACACAGGCAAAGCAAGAGAATCCTGCACCAGCAAAGAGATCCCTGCAATCCACCCCTCCCCATCAGCCACTTGATTCTCCCTAAGTCTATGGCCCAGAAGCTCTGGAGACAGCCACCACCGCCGGGGTCACGCTCAGGGATGGCTGGGACCCTGCTTCTCTCTCACCACAGACACAGACTTTTCCTACTGACCTTCTAAGTTGTCTTTGGTGTCCGTGGGTTGAGAAGTCTGGAAACTGCCATAGCTGCCTGTGATTCAGTCCTCTGAAGCCTGCTCCAGGTCCGCTGAGGTCTACGTGCGCACGTCAAACTCCAATCCTCTCCCAGACCATCACAATATACCTTTCTGATCAACCATCCAGGTTGTCTTGGGCTGGAAATTTGTTTCACTCTGTCTTTTTGTGGGTTCTGCTGCTTTAGAATTTGTTTAGAGCTATTTTTTACAGGTATTTGGAGGGGTTTGGGGGAGAGTTCAAGAAAGTCACTACTTTTGCTCTTCCATTTTAGCTCCATCCCAGCATTCAATAATTTTGAAGGTCTGATTTGACAAAGTAATGAGCCAAAGGGCTCAGATTGATGGGAATGGGATCTGGACCCCTAAAAGGAAGAAAGGCATGTCTTTGAGACCTGGACCCCAAAACCCTCAAATCCAGATCTCTGGCATTCACCTGAGGTACCAGGCCCATCCCAGTCAATAATCTTTTTAACTACCCTTTCACTGTGGCTCTCCAGTCACATAACTCCTTCAATTGTCAGCACCTGGCCTACCTCAGGCTACTTGCCATTCCTTAATCACATTTAGATCTTCCCACAGTCTTTCTGCATAAAATATCAATCTTATCCTCAACAAAGGCTCAGTTTCTTAAAATCTTGCCCACTTGTATTGGCATCACAAATGTGTAGACTCACTAGGAAACTGGCCTGCTTCTATTGGTGTTAATAAACTCACTACTTGGACTGAAAGGCTTGAGTGGTCAAATTCTTTTGAAGCCCTGTACCCTTGCATTTCTGGTCTCCCAGAACCCCTAGACCACAACAAGACCACAGGGAAGATGGAAGGAAGAAAGCAGCATTAGTTGGCTTAATAAAAATGTCTATTACATGCTAGGTACTGCACTAAGCACTTTATAAATATTCTCATTTTATCCTCACAACAACCATGCTACTGGTTACGTAACAGATAGGGTACTATTATTATCCCCACTTTGCAGATAAGAAAACTGAGGCATACAGAGGTTGACTTTCCCAGGGTCCCATAACTGGGAAATATCTGAGGTAAAATTTGAACTCAGGATTTCCTGACTCAAAGACCATTACTCTATCTACTCTGACATCTAGCTGCCTCCAGGAGAGAGTAGTTGACTTTCTGCTAATCAGATTAGCATAAAGCAAACACCACTACTATCACATATGAATTCTTTTTATTCATAACTTCTAAACAAAGACCAATAGATGGCATTTACAGGGAAACAAATTTTAGCTTGTGAATTCCCATGTAATCCACGCATTAGGCAAGGGGGTAGCCTAGATGACTTCTAAAGTCCCTCCAAAATTTTGCAATTCTATGAAAAGGAAAGGGAGTGTTTTAAATATGATAGAATTAAGGTATGGGGATCATATGACCAGCAAGAGGGTGGAGTACTTGTTTTCTACAACCTAAAAACATCAATTTAAAAAAAAATTATTAACCAGACATGAGTAACCAAAGCTGAATCCACAAGATAAGACAAAAACATCACACAAAGGAAAAGTCTCATGTAACAACATTGGAGAATTTAAATATTTTGTACTCTTACTCAGCATTCCTAACACCATCTCCCACCCACTTTGTGTACCAACTGTAGTGAACATAATCAACCTTGTGGGACTGTGATTTAGGGACCAGCTGAGCAGATTCCTATACAATCCCCACATGGCTCAGCCTGGATCTTCTAAGAAGCAGCAAACTGTTTTTGCCCTAGCCAAGAGAAGGAAATAGACAGGCTACAGGGAAAAGAACTTCCATGCTTAAAGAAAAGAGAGACTGGAATTCTATTCTCTCCACTGAGAATTTATTCTGGGAAGGAAAGCATGCCAAGCCCCCAAACTCCTCAGTACAAGGAAGCTGAGGATGCCCAATATGCCCAGCCTTAGGGCCTGGGCAGCAATGGAAGGGGCAGGAGCCAAAGAATGAGGCAGTTGACCAGGAATAGAAGAGAAAATACCAAAACTTCAAGAAAGTCTGAATAAAAACCTCATTCACAAGCAGTAGATAGGCCAACACAGAGGATCATAAAATTAGGGCAACTGACCTCAAAGACAGGATGCAGAGATAACCTAAGGATCATTGACCTCCCAAAAGAAGATGCAAATTTAAAAATTTGTGTAGCATATTGCATGAAATAATATAAGAAAAGTTAATAAAACTTTGGAATAGACACAGCTAACTGATTAATCAAATCCACAAGCTGTCACAAAAAAAAAAAAAAAAAACACAACAACAACCAAAAAATTAAAAAAAAAAATCCAAATACTCCAGAGCATATAGTGGTAAAATTTCACAATTTCATAAGGATAAATTTTGCAATCAACCTAGAGGAGACCTCCAAATGTGACAGAAAAACATCACTTTTCACCGAATAATCCTAGAACATTATATAAGAATATTCATCAGAAATCCAAAAAGTACCAAACTTTTCACTCCATTGTATTACCACAGGGAAGTTAATCAAGTTACCTGGGCCTTATTGTACTCATTGAAAAAATGAGGAAGCTGGACTAGGTAACCCTAAGGGTCCCTTCTAGCTCTAAATCTATTATTTTATGAAGTAATATATTCCCAAATAAGCAAAGTAGCTTAAGCTGCAACCCAGAATAACATCCTGAAGTGCTGAGGTCAATCATCAATGAAAAAAGACAGACCTTCAATGAAGCAGTTGAGGCACTCCTGAAAAAAATAAATAAAAACCAAAAACATATAAACAAATCAGAGGCTAGGAGATTATTTGATTTTCAAACACACACACAAACACACACACACCATAGAAACAGAAGAAAGGTGAACAAATACAGTTATCAAAAAAAGATTAAGTAATGAAATCAATTTTCTCATTTTTATAGAGTAATGTTGAGAGGGATAGAAAGACAGAGAGATAAAGACAGAAAGACAGAGACAGACTAAATTGTGGGGTAAAAGAACAAAGAGTGTTCATCAAGGGACACAAAGGACCTGCAGGACTGAAGATTTAAGAGGAACTTAAAGAATCAGAAAAAGGGGAGAGAGAGAAAATTATCCCATGTTACATGAGCTAAATCCCTGGTAAATAAGGGAATTATTTTGTAGAAGGACTTAAAAATGTTGGGAGGGGGTGGGAGTAAAAATGGGAGAAAAGGAGAAAAAAGAGGTGAGTGGTGATGAACACACACACCCTCAGGCACCTAGGTAAATAGTGAAAGGATAATAATTCCTTTAGTCTCTCAATGAGTGTTGACACCATGGCAGAATAGGATAAAAGTGATGGAGTGGGAGGACAAGAATGGGGGAATGGAAGAAAAATTCTTGACCCAGGAGGAATAAGGAAAGGGCATCACTAAAGAACATGACCACGAGAGTGGTAGTATATGTGATAAGAGAGAAAAACCTTATGATGAATTTCATCTGGACAGAATTTATACATCCAGAAGCCACCTTCTCTGAGAAAGAGTTGTACCTCCTAGGATTACATCCCAATCCAGGAAAGGAGATGTATAAATACTAAATGACAACCATCATCCACAGTGATAAGGGAACACAAAGCCAAAGAAAGAATAACATGGCCTTAGGAGCAGAGACTGATCATGGTAAAGGCAGGGGGTAGGACCAGACCTCATGATTTTGGACACAGAATGACTCCTACCATACAACATTGCTTTCATCAAACAGCATTTCCTTCACGAATTGATATGTCTAAGAGCAAAGCACAGAAGCAAATAGAGAGGATGGGGCAAGTTCTACAAGCATAGAAATGAGATATGAGGAAACAAATTTGGTGCTTGCTTTGTTCTCATTCTAAACAGAAAGGAAATAAAAAAGGGAACAAGTAAGAGTGTAGCCCAAGAATTAAACAATAAAATTCATAATAGACTGAAAAGGAAGAGAAATGATGACAAAGCAAGGATTTTTTTAAATTTTTCAGAAAATGATACAACAAACAAATGTTAGTTTAAATGAAAGATTGAAAGGGAATGAGTAAGTGAAAATTGTAAATTATTTGCTTAACTAGGGAGTAAAAGAAAGGGAAGTAGATAAATAAAAAGAAAGAGGAATTAAAAATTAGGTAAATTAAAAAAACTTGGGATAGGGCAAGTATACCATAGAGAGTTGGGAGTAGAATAGAAATACATCAAAGAAGTAACAGCAGAACTAATTACAAGGACAAATCACTCACTTAAAAGAGGAAAAGAAAAAAATCAATTTAAAATAAATAAATGGAGGGAAAACAAGCTTGACAATGGCAACTTTAAATGTGAATGATTACACAATTAATAAAAAAAAAGAGTGACGAATGAAGAGACAAAATTTAACAATCTGCTATATACAAAAAACACATCTAAAAAATAAAAACATACAAATTGAAAATGGGAGGCTGGAGCAAAACTTACAGTGCATCAGGTGATTCAAAGAATCAGGAGTTATAATCATGCTATCAGACAAAGCAAAAATTAAAATTCACACTAACAAGAGAGCTTCACAAGGAAATTACATTAAGCTTAAAGGAACCAGAGAAAAGGAACCAATGTCAATACTAGATACATGCATTAAATGGAATAGTATCTGATTGCATTAAAGAAAAGTTAACTACATCACAATAAGACATAGTCAGAAACAAAGGATGAACAACAACAGCAGATAATAACAAAATAATTGTAGAAAACCTCAGTGTTCTTCTCTCAAAATAGAACAAATCTAACAGAAAAATTAAAAAATAGAAAATGTATAACTAAACAAACAGCTAGAGAATTCTAGTTGAAATGCTTATGGTGTCTTCCAAATGGAAACATTAAGGAAGCAATATATTATAAAACAGCATATGGCAGCTTTGAAACGTAGATCATATGCTAAGACAAGGAGAAATTATCAATTAATATAAAAAAGAAAAATACTAAATATATCTTTCATAAATTATAACACAATAAAAATTGAAATTAATAAAGAGAACAAAGGCAATAAAATATGCCTAAGTGGAGACTTAATAATGACATCCTGAATAATTAATGAGTCAAAGAATCAATCATAGAAATTATTAATAACTGGGGCAGCTAGGTGGCGCAGTGGATAGAGCACCAGCCCCGAAGTCAGGAGGACCTTTGTTCAAATCCAGCCTCAGAAAAAAACACTTGACACATTTACTAGCTGTGTGACCCTGGGCAAGTCACTTAACCCCAATTGCCTAAAAAAAAAAAATAATAATAATAATAATAATAATAACTACATGAAGGAGAATGGCAATAATAAGGTTGCATATCAAAATTTTTGGGATAAACAAAAGTAATCCTCAGAGGAAAAAATATATCTATGACAAATTAACAAAATAGAAAAAGGATGGTTAATGAAATAAGGCTACAATTTTTAAACTAGAAAATAAGTGAACATACCTAAAATAAGTACAGAAAAGGAATTTTTTTAAATTAACTTATTTATTTTTAGTTTTCAACATTCACTTCCACAAGATTTTGAGTTCCAAATTTTCTCCTCATCTCGTCCCTACCCCCACCCCAAGATGGCATGCATTCTGAGTACCCATTCTCCTAATCTGCCCTCCTTTTTATCTCTCCCCCCCTTCTCTTTTCCCCTTCCCCTTCCATTTTCCTGTAGGGCAGGATAGATTTCTATACCTCATTTCCTGTATATTTTATTTCCCAGTTTCATGTGAAAACAATTTTTTTAACTATTGTTTTTAAAATTTGGGGTTCCAAATTTTCTCCCTTCCTCCTTCCCCACCCACCCTCATTGAGAAGGCAAGCAACTTGATACATGTTATACATGTGTAGTCATGCAAAACACTTCCATAGTAGTCATGTTGTGAAAAACTAAGTATATTTCCCTTCATCCTATCCTGCCCCCCATTTATTCTATTCTCTCTTTTGACTCTTCCCTCCTTAGAAATGTTTGCTTATGATTACCCCTTCCCCCAATCTGCCCTCCCCTCTATCATCCTCCTGCTCTCTTGTCCCCTTCCCCCTCCCATTTTCCTGTAGGATAAGACAGATTTCCGTACCCAATTGAATGTGTATGTTATTGTCTCCTTAAGCCAAATCCAATGAGAATAAGATTCACTCATTCCCTCTCACCTTCCCACATTTCTCTTCCACTATAAAAGCCTTTTTCTTGTCCATTTTATGTGAGATAGTTTTCCCCATTCCACCTCTCCTTTTCTCCTTCTCTCCATACAATCCTTCCTCACTCCTTAATTTTATTCTCCAGATATCAATCACCCTTTCATCTTCAACTCACCGTCTGCCCTATAGATAGATAGATAGATAGATATACATGCATACATATAATTTTTTCCCTCCAACTGCTCTAATACTGACAAAGGCCTCATGAGTTACAAATATCATCTTTCCATGCAGAATGTAAACAGTTCAACCTTAATAAGTCTCTTATGATTTCTCTTTCTTGTTTACCTCTTTATGTTTCTCTTGAATTTTATATCTGAAAGTCAAGTTTTCTATTCAGCTCTAGTCTTCAGAAAAGGAATTTTTAAAAATTGAGAATAAATAAAATGAAAAACAAAAGAGCATAGAAATTAAAAGCTGGTTCTTTGAAAAGATTAAGAAAATTGATAAACCTTTGGCAAATCCGCCCAAAAGAAAAAAAAAGAGGAAACCAAGTTACCATATGAAAAACAAATAAAGTACAATCACAATTGAGAAAAAAGTGTTGGGATCTGCTATGCACAATCATATGCTAGCTGCAGTTAAATTTAAAAAAAAATACAAGAAATTCAAATCAACAGTACATGAAATATAGATCTTAATCACAGAAAATGAAATTGTGTAATCCATAAGGGAATTGCCAAAGAAAAGATACACCCTATCCAGTGAATTTATAAGTAAAACTTATCAAATGTTCAAAGAAGAATTGTTAGAAAAAATGTTAGAGATCCAGAGGTCTTTTAATCCAACCTGCAATATTTGTATTTGAGGAAACTTTGACCCATAAGGTCAAATAATTTGTCTAATATCTCGCAGATAGTAAGTGGTAAAATTGGATTTAAATCCAGGTCTTTGACTCCAATGTAATATAACCCCACTGATGGGGTTATAGAACAAAGCCTTCCTACAGTGCATGTCTAGGTCCCACTAACTTGAATGGAAGATTGTACTAGAAGAAAAGAATTCCCTTCCAAGTCTGACCCAATAGGTAATTCCCAACAGCTCAATTGTTAGAGCTCATAAGGGCAACAGATGAGAAAAAGAAAGTCTGTGGGAAAGTTACTCTTAAACCGCTTCACAGATATCACAGAGGTGCCAATATTGGCATGGAAATCACCTCTTATGAAGCGGAAAGAGAGAGAATGTATGTGTGTCCTAAAGATGCATCTAATTTCAGAATTTCTGTCTCAGGTTATTGTAATCAGAGAGGAACTTGTGTCTATTCATTCTTCCTTTCTTTGTTGTAATTATTTTTGCAACTTGTGCCTACACAGGGCCTTTATCTTGTCTATATTATTATTGTTTCCTTCAGGGCTTAGTGTGATGATAATTTGAGGACAATGAGAGTGCTGGTAGAATATTGCTAATGATAACTATGCTCTTTCTCTATCACTGAGTTTCAGGGGAGTGGGTACTCAGGGGACAGTAGGAAAAAGAGGTATTCCTACCTAGAGAGTCCTACACTCTGGTAAAGGATAGGAGGAAGGGAAAGAGATCTAGACTCTGCATCAAGAATTGGATTTTCTCACCTTCTTTATTTTTCTCCTAGAGGGAGACCTCTTATTTGACATTTAGGACAGAGGTGGCAGAGAGCCATAACAGTCAGACCTGCTATCTGTATGAAAGCAGTGGACTTTAGGAGTCTGACTCCTGAGTTCCCAGCTGCTGTGACCCACCCTTTTACCTGTGATGACCAGGACCAGTGGCAGGAAAGCCAAAACCAAATTTAGGGTAGGGCCAGAAGTTACAGTTGAAGGAAGCCTCTACCTCCTCTATGTGCAATCTGTAAGAGCAATACCCAAATCGGTACTGTGTAAGTGACCAGGCCAGGAACAGAAGCAAAGATCTAAATGACAGAAGGTTTCCAAAAACCAAAAACTGTCAGCTTTCAAAAATCCTAATTGGGGATAATCATCTAGAGATGGGAACTCAGAGCACTCTCCACATAAAGCCCTTGCCCTTCTGGTTTATGTTCTGAAATACATAGCTAAAGCTATTACAGACACACATCCTTCTCTCCCTGATTTATTAATTATTCTCTCCACAATTTGTGGCAAAAGAATTTCAGAAATCCCTGGCAGTACTACTCAGAGGAAGAAGGGTAATTGGGAAGAGTTTAAGGAGATGGATGGGCAGAGCACTCCATTTGGGAGTATTTAACAAGATTTTCTTTTATTTGGCTATTTATTTATTAGACAATATTTATTTATTAGACAATAAATTAGGTGGGTACAATATTTTGATTGCCTCTGTTCTATGAGTGGGAGAAGGGAAAGGAGAGGTGTACTAAACAGAGAGAGGAAATTCAAGGTACGAGATTGGAGGGCAAAGCCATAGTAATTCAGCACAATTCTGAACAATATTTCATATCATTCCACTACACTAAATTCAAAACCCATCTTAGTGTGGATTTTAATGGCCAAGCTACCTGGAGATGTATGGCTTCATCACATGGAAGACTCTTACATTTGTGTACCAGAGAGACTCTGAAGAGACTTGAGGTTTGAGTACAGAATCAATTCACATATTACAATCCCTTGCTGGCTAATTAATAGAATAAATACAGTTATATATTGCCTTGTCTGTAGATTTATTTTTAAAAATATAGTACACCTAAATTTTAGAATTAGATTTGATAAAGTAGATTTATTTGATATATGATATTCTACTTTGATGAAGTAGATTAGATTTGAGAAAGCATCTCATTTATTCATTCATTCATTCATGAGAAAGAAATTCTCCTGAAAAATAGGGGGAGATGTGAACAACATGATAATAGAATTACATGCATTCAGAAATATACCCTATTATTGGGAAAGATTGAAGGAGAAAGGAGAAGGGGAAAGTAGAGAGTAAGATGGCTAGATGGTGTGATATAAGCAGCAAACATGAGCTTGGATAGACTTCAAAAGATAGTGAAGGACAGAAGGGCCTGGCGTGCTATTGTCCTTGGGGTCATGAAGAGTCGAACATGACTAAATGACTGAACAGCAACAGAAATAGTCAAATAGCTTAATTCAAAGAGTAGACATTATGTCAGCTTTGCTGCTGGTTTCTGGTGGAATGCCCCAGGAATCTGGGCTTAGCCCTTTGCTATTGTTTCATTTTGGTTTTTTCTATTTTATTTTTAATATTTTTTAATTACTTTAATAAAGACATGGATGGCATGACTATTAGATTTGCTTAAGACACAAAGCTAGTTGAGATAGCAAATGTACTGGATACCAAAAAGATCAGGATCCAAAAAGTTCTTGAGATCTAGAGCACTAGACTGAATTTAATAAGATGAAAGTCAATAGGGATAAACAAAGTCTTACACGTGATTAAAGAAATCACTTTTGCAAGTACAAGTTTGGAGGATGAGGGGTATGGTTTGATAGCATTTGTCTGAAAAATACCTAGGGTTTTTAGTGGCTAATAAGCTCCATATGAAATATTAATGAAGTATAGAAGACAAAAATGCTGATGTGATTTAGGGCTACAATAAGAAAGGCATAGCTTCTAGGAATAAAGAAGTTTTCTAATACTCTGCCCCAGTTAGCCCTCATCTGGATTATTGTATCAGTTTTGGCTGCCATAGTTGAAGAAAAACATTCAGATGGCATAGAGTACTGCACTTAGAGTCAGAAAGATCTGAATTTGGCTCTCACCTCAGAGACTTTTTAGCTGTATGACCTTGGGTAAGCCATTTAACCTCTCTTTGCCTTAGTTTTTTTTACTGTAAAATGGGAAAAATAATAGTACCTAACTCCCAGGGTTGTTGTGAGGATTAAATGAAAGAATATATGTAAGCATTTTAAGTTAAAGTGCTATGTAAATGATAGTTATGGTTATTATTATTGTTATTGATCATTGGAAGACCATCAAGAGGAAGGTGACTAGGATGGTGAGGGTCTTGAGTCCACCTAATATGAGAATTATTTGAAAGAACTAGAGGTGTTTATCCAGGAGAAAAGAAGACTCATAGCTGTCTTCAAGTATTTTATTGGCTGTCATGGAGAAAGAGAGAGAGATGGAGAGAGAGAAAGAGATGGAGGGAGAGATGGAGAGAGAGATCTTTTATTAAGGGCTTACTATGTTCCCAGGCATAGCGCTAAGCAGTAGGGATAGAAACCAGTCACCAAGACAATCTTTGCCCTCAAGCAGCAGACAAGGGAGTATGTGGGGAGGGAGGGAGATGATGGGGATGATATAGAACAGACAAGATGATTGGAAGTCAGGTGGAAGCCTGGACCCTGGCAAAACAAGGAAAAAGCTAAGCTCTCAGAGCCCAAAGTTGATCCAAGAATAAAGTCTAAATTTCCAGTGGAGAAGAGGTGGAGAAGATAGCCAGAGGACATATCATTGTGAGGAGACTGTGGAACTTCTGTTAGCCCGTGTCATCCTAATTTTCTTGTCTCTGCCTAAGAGACATTAGATGTGTTCTTTCTGTTCCCAGAGAGTAGTACTAGGACATGGGTGGAGGCTGCAAAGAAGTAAATTTGGATTCAATGTCAGCAGAAATTTCCTAGCAATGAGAGCCACTTAAATGGACTGTGCTGGGAAGCAATGATCTGATCTATTTCATTGGTTGGCATGTTTTCACAGAGGCTGCTGAAGCCCCCTCCGGCTCTCAAATTCTGTGATTCTATAATTCGGTGAAGCAAATGGTGAGGTGATTTGGGCAGCTTACTCTAATGAAGTGCCCCCCCCCAGAATTGTCACCGGATACAAACACATACAGCCCATAGGTGTCATATACAGTTATTTCCTTCAGGGCAAAGCCCTGACACTAACTGTAAAGTACCAGCCCGCATGAATGTAAATGGTAGAAAAGTTAAAAGCAGTAAATATCAGGAAATCATTAAACTCTCTAAAATAAAAAAGTAAAATTTTGAGTGGGAGTTTAATAACAGAAAAAAGACCACTGACCTTGAAGCCAAAAGACCCATATCCTAATCCAGGCCATGCCATTTATTATCTGTGTGACCTTGGGTAAATAACATTTTATGTCTTCATGACCTTAGGCTAGTCATTTCTTCCTTTGGGGCATTAGTTACCTCATCTATAAAATAACAGCGTTGAAATAGATCATATTTAAAGTCTATCAAATTCTATGAGTCTTTATCTATATTGAAGTCAGCCCTGGGAAATTTCTATCCTAGGAATAACAATTTGGACAAAAATGTTCCAATACCATATTCTCCCAATCCTGGCACATGATTCATATGCCTGGCACTCAGGCCAAAAAAATCCCAGGCCAAAATGGAAGGATGGTTTCTCTGTGTCTTGCCAGCTATGATAGGGTCAGAGGGTCAGAATCTTTCCAATATGGCATTGTGTCTGTGTCCAAAAAAAAAAAATGATTTTATGAATTCCTTTTCAGAATCCAGTGTCTGAGCCTGTTTTCTTGCCTCCATGCCCCTCCTCCTCCCACCAACACACATACACACATACAAACCACTACCTCCTGGCTGCTGAGTTCTTTTGGCTCAATGCCCCATCCCATGAACATCTCTCATAAACTTGGGCAAGTAGGGTTCCCCCCAACACAGACACACACACACACACACACACACACACACACACACACACACACATCTCACCCATTCCCAGATGCTGGAAGAGGGTATGGTGGGGAGAGCTTCAGGGTATACAGTGACTTTTTGACCTGGCCACAGTCCCAAGTCAGCATCACCATACTGACCTGACACCTCGAGCCTCTCCCCTGGGTCCTCCTGGCTTGACTCACTCAGAAAGAGTATGCCTCCAAGCAGGGTGTGGAAGCCTATAGAAGCACTCAGTCATACAGTCACACCTCTCACCAGCCCTTCTAATACTGGCCCCTTAAGATTTGCACATTCCAGAAACCAGCTTTTCCAGTTGAACAGAAATTGCCATCTCAGGCAGGCTTGGCAATCATTCTGGCTTTTTTGTTCCTAATTCATAGTCCATCCCCAGGCAACCCCACCCTCCTGGCTAAATCCTTTCCCTCCCACTTAGCACAGGCTGGAAGAACTTTATTGTTAAGCAGGAGATAGTGGAGGAGGGTGCGTAGATGGCCCTGCACCCCAGATGTAAAGGGAATGTTAATTTCAGCGCTGTGTCTTTATTCCTCCTCCTTAAATAGTTGCCTCTTCACCAAAGAATTCTCAGCCTGCCCTCTTTCCTGGATGTCAGGAGAGCTGTGCTCTCTTAACTAAGGTGTAATATATAATGTTACAGGAGTTGGCAATATTTGCTGTGTCTTGAACGATGCCACATACACAGGCACACATGATCCTAAATCTAAAATAAATCATCAAAATATCATGGTAAAATTGTTAGTAAATCTTTGCACATTGTTAGGGAATGAGTTGTTCTATACAAGAGAACCTTCCAAATAACTGAAGCTTATCCTAGCTTATCAGAACTTTTAAATTTTGATTTTGCATAGAAACTTTTCCAAAATATGTCGCATGTATCCCTGCTTTCGTGAATGGAAAATCCTGAACCAACTTTTCTTGATTATTCAGAATCATTATTATGAACAACAGTAATCACAATGATGCCCTCAGAAGTCATTAAGGATTGGGAGGGTTATTTACCAGCTACACTTAATGGACCCAGACAGCAACAGAGTTTTCAAGTTGTGTCTGTGTATGTGTGTGTATATGTATATACATATATATATAATATATCAATAAGTATGCATGTATATATACATATGTTGTTGGTCAGTTGTTTCAGTCATGTCCAATTCTTTGTGACCTCATTTTGGGTTTTCTTGACATATATACTGGAATGGTTTGCCATTTCTTGCTCCAACTCATTTTACAGATGAGGCAACTCATCTGTAAAACTAAGGCAAACTGGGTTAAGTGACTTGGTCAAAGTCACATGGCTAATAACTATTTGAGGTCAGATTTGAACTTGTCTTCCTAACTCCAGGCCTGGCATTGTATCCACTGCACCATCTAGCACACACACACACACACAGAGATACCCCTACATATACATACACATACGCACACATATATACATACAAATGTACATTATATATACACAAACATATATGTGCATATATACATGTATGTATGTGGATATGTCAAGGTCAGTCCTGGGGAAGCCTGGCTTATATTAGATGTAGTTATATATACATGTACATATATGTATATATATACATACATATATGTATGTATATTCATATACACACACATATATATACACATATTCACGTGTGTACATCTATTTCTACATATATGTATGTGCCTGGCACATAGTAAGTGCTATATAAATGTTAGTTTTTATTATTGAATATGTATATACAAATTAGGCTCCTTTTTTTAAGCTCCCTCCCTCCTTACATTCCTATTCTGGAGCCCTGGGAAAAATTGTTTAAAGTTTAAGTGTGGCTCATGTCTAGGGTCTTCCCAAAGGGAGGAATAAAAAGGAATAAAAAAGTATAACATAGATCAAGCAGTAGACAGCTATTTCCTCCAGACAAAATTCTAAACACAAAAGACTCACAAATGTATATTGACAAAAAAATTAATCCACAGGAATGACACAACTGCTATTTTACTTTCCTAGAAGTTGATACTTAAAATATCTAATTGTAAAGCAGTTACCCATTTCACCTTGGCTTTACATTGTCCCAACAATTCCCTCTAGGTCCATGTCTTCTGCCAATCCAAGTCAGGCTCAGCCTCCTGATATTTGTCATTTTCTCCAAGAATGAATGAATAAATGAATGTGTAACCCCTGTCCCAAAGCCCATGAATGGAAAAGCATTTATTGATGACTTTGTGCAAAACATAGTTTTAAATGCTGGGGATACAAATAGAAAGATACGTTAGTTCTTGATCTGGAGGAGCTCACAGTCTATTAAAAGAGATGACACATGCAGGAGGTGTCAGCTTCAAGGCAAATGGAATGGAATACATTTTCTTTAATACCATTTCCACTGCTAAAAATATATCTTTTTTAGATGTTGAACCATTGGAAAGTGCCAAGAACTCTACTAGTAGTTTTCTTTTCCAGTCTACTAAGGAAATAGGCGCTTCAGCACCTGCCAAAGTAGATGGTAGGTTTCATCTCCATAAGCTTTGATTCCCTGAACTACGTCTGACAGGGATGAACTAGAAGCAGAGTTGATAGAAAAGTGCCTCTGCCATTCCCCAGACTCTGGGACTCTGGATGCAGGGCTGGCTGTCTTCACCTGAATGACTGAAGTGAAACAGAGGACATGGCAATAACCTGACCCTGTCTTTCCCTCATGATAGCTTACCACTTCAGCTAGGCAGGCTTACTCGCCCTGTCTCTGGATTAGTTGCCAAGGGCTCCTCCCAAAGTGTTGCTGACAATGATTAAAGACCCAAGAGTTCCTAGAATCCTAAAATTATAAGGTTGCTTCCAAGGCTGAAAAGATCCATCTCAGGATCATTGTTCATTCACTTATATTGAGGAAAATATTTCTCTCTCAGCTCTGCTTCTGATTTTCCAGACTTTGCTACCATGTTTTCATGATCATCTCACCTTGAATCCTCCCTCAGTACCTGAGCCCTCTTCATGCAGGAATATGCCCTCACCCCTACAACCTCCTCACCCTGGAACATCTTTCCACCACTGATAAGTTCCTATAAGGGCCTCCAGTTTGGGGAAGGGGCCTAGACCAGCCAGCCTTTGTTCTTTTCCCTGCTCTGCTTCTGACTTACAGATCCATTCTCCCATTTCCCTTTTTAGCTTTTTTGTGTGTTGTCTTCAAGCCTACTAAAGCATAAGCTCTTTGAGAGCAAGGATTGTCTTTCTTTTTGCTTGCATTTCTATACCAAGCACTTAGTACAGTGCCTAGCACATAGCTGTTGCTTAATAAATGCTTCATGCCTTGCCTTGCTTTCAAAGAAAGCAGAAAAGTCAGCTAGAGGCCCAGAGCTCAGGTTCACTTGTACCAACATGTGAGTCTTTGCTGCCATCCGCTCCTAGTTCACTAAGTAATCAGTTCTTCCTGCTCAGTGGCCCATCGGGAGATTGCTTTGGCATTTCAAGGTTCAAGTACTTCTGCACTGAGCCACACAGAGTCATCTACATGCAACACCCCTCTGCACTCCATACTCTACATGATGACATGTTTAGATATGAAAGGGACCTTTTAGGTCCTCTAGAACAACCCTGTCATTTCACAGTTGAGGAAACTGGAGGCCAGAGAGATTACAGCACTTTCCCAAGGTCACACAGTTGAGTGGCAGGGTCAAGATTTGAACCTAGGTCCCTTGACTCCAATACAGCCTGTACCACCCTGACTCCCATAGAAATCACTGTGGACTGAATGGATCTCAAAGATCACTAAACCAAATCTATCTTATTTTACAGATGAGGAAACTGAGGCAAAAAGAAGTGAAGTGATTTGCACAAGGTCACATAGCAAATTAGTAGAACATGATGGATAGAGAGCCTACTTAGGAGTCAAGAACACCTGGGTTCAAATCCCACCTCTGACACTTGTGGGCTGAATGACCTTGAACAAGTCACTTAATTTTTCAGTGTTTTAGGCAACTCTAAGACTACATAAGGTACAGAATGTGTGTTGATCTGCATTGATGCAAGGCATTTCCTCACTGGGAATTCCCTAGATCAGTGAAATAGCAGGTCTAAACTAAAATGGGGGGGGGGGAGGAACAGAAATAATAGAAATAGTATTTCTACTATTTTCTTCATAGTGTTATTGTGGTTTTTATTAGGAAAGTGCTTTATAAACCTTTAGTAACTTTTGCTTGGAGTCACTCGCTCTCTCCCTTCTGCATTAGTAGCTATTACTGACCCCAGAGAGCCCCAGGAAGAATGGGGAGCCTTTGATATTTCAATGTTGGTGGAAATTTGAATGGATCTGAGATCTCCTTGATATAAGTACTCTCTCCTTTTTTTTTTAAGGGTCTCTCTATATTGCCCAGGCTGGAACTGCAAGGGCAACTCATGGTTAGTCTCACTACTGATCAGCTTGGGAGCTTTGATCTCCTCTGTTTTGACCTGGTCCAGTTTGCCCCTCCTTAGGTAACCAACCTGCTATGTCCCTCCCCACCCCAACCCCAAGGATAACCATATTAAAGCTAGCGTGGACACACCATTGGCTTAGCTTCTGCATCTCAGAACTTCAGAGCTCAAGAGATTATCCAGTGTCAGCCTTCTCATTGCAGAGATTATAGACATGCACCACCTTGCTGGCCCATTCACACCTTCTCCTTACATGTGATTCTTGTCCAAGTTTTCCTAAAAACCCTCTAGACAAAATCTATCCATTATATTGGAAATTTTCCCTTAGGGCTACTAACATTTTTTGAATACTACTACAGCACTCAGATTGTCAATCTGTCCCTAATTTTCTCTACATGACCAGCTCCCTTCCTCTTGCGACAATAAATTTCCTTGATTATATCTTTACACCACTTCCTGAGCATAAGTTAACATTAGTCATACATTGCAGCTTTTCTTATAATCTCCATTGCCCTATGGGTCACCTGCAATTTCAATTTTTTGGAGATTTGTGATGTTTCGGGATTCTCATCTTTATAACATTACTGAGAAAACACTTTGGGGTTTTTTTTAAATGTGGACTTTTGGGGCCTGGGAGAAGCTTAAGATTTTTTAAAACATTATGCAGTTTTCCAAATGCGGTCCAGCCCACTTCCTTCCTCCTGTTCATTTCTGGATCTAGCTTATTGTCTATCTGCATGCCCATACAAGGCATATGTACTAATGGACTAACTCAGAGAGTTGCCCATATATTTGCCTTTCATTAATCTGGGCAATGGGGATTCTTCATCTGTTCTTTTTTTCTTCTCTGGATTGTTAAGACCATCTCACCTGAATGCCTGTTCATCCCACTCATGATTCCCTCTAGCATCATGCCCTCCCTAAAGAGCAGCACTTGGAAAACATGCTAGCTACCAAAAAACTCTATTGTGCTCGTATTCTAATAAGACAGACTCTATGACAATGACAAATCCTTTGACAAGTCTGTTTCTCGTCAAATCAAATTATATCAAATGAGGTAATATTCGTAAAACACAGCACAGTGCCTGGCATATGGTAGATGCTTAATAAATGTTTGTTTCCTCCCTCCCTTTCTTCCTTCCTTTCTTGATAATGATAATCAGTAAATTATTGAACACAGTTATTTTTGTAGAGATATTTATTAAGAGTGTAAACTCCTTAAAAGCAGAGAATGTTTTATTCTCTTTGCATCTCCCAGGATCCTGCCTTACACATAAAAGATGCTTAATGAATGTTTGTTGAAAAATATTTGTTGTTAGATAGAATGATATTACAGTATATTAGTATGGGTACTTCCTCCACTCGACAGAACGTAATTCCTCCACATCTTACCATGCTGTGAGATTTTTCTTTCATATCTTTCCATAAACCCTCCATTGGAAATCCACCCAATACAACTGGAGGCCTTCCTTTGGTCCTTTAAATATTCTTGAGGGTCCTAGTGTGTAGCTTAAGGTACTCATCTGTTACCTCTCATTCTCAATACATGGTAATTCTCCTCCTTTCTCCTTTTTAGGATCATAGATTTAGAGCTGGAAGGGACCTCAGAGATCATCATATAAACCAATTTCCTCAATTTCCAGCTCAGGACTAAGGTCCAGAGAAAGTTGTGATTTGCCTAGAGTCACACAGGTAGTAAGAGGCAGAGCCAGGATTCAAACTCAGACCCTGTGGTTCCAAGTTCAGCACTCTTTCCACTCTACTTCAAATTTTTCAATGGCTTTTCATTTAAGGCCTTCTCCTGAATTTCTCATTTCTGTTAGTATCACCACTAATCTTTCAAGTCAAACATTCTGTAAACATCTGAGTCAACATTAATGCCTGCTTTCCTTTCTTTTCCTTTCTTTCTTTTTCTTTCTTTCTTTCTTTTTTCCTTCCTTCCTTCCTTTCTTTCACCCTTCCTTTCTTCTTTCTTTTCTTCTTGTCTTTCTTTCTTTCCTCAGACCCTGACAGAGACAGCTTAAGATCCTGAGTCCAAGAGCCTTAGGAATTATAGTGCTCTCCCAAGCCACCAGATGTGTGTCCAACCCAGCCCCCACAGTCATCATTGAGGGGAAAAATAATTGTGGAGGGGGGGGCACCTTTCTCAACAAATGCTCAACAACCAACAACAAGTGCTAGTAGGCAGAGAGGCACAGGAGCCCTAGGAGTGGCAGTACCTCCCAGACCACCAGTCACACTGCCAGCCCAGAACTCACAACTATCATTTGGAAAAGCAACTTGTGTGGAGAGGGGGCCAGCTAGTCCTAACAACAGCCAACCCACAGGACAGGCAAGTCAACTTAGATAAAGGAACGAGGTACTCTAAGGGAGAGGCAGGGGGTGGCTTATGCCAGACTCTGATGGGTAGAGCCCAGGACCCTGAACTCAAGCACTTTGGCAATTTCCATTGCTGTCATCAGCCATCATCCTGGGAAGCAAGCCCTGTGCAAATGCAGCCTGGCCACTACTCCTGAACATGTTATAGCTACAATTACTGAAGATCCATTAAAGAAAGCTCTTGATCAATAATAGTAATAATAGTCAATAAACATTTATTAAGAACCTATTATGTAGCAAGTACTGTGCTAGGTGCTGAGGATACAAATATAAGAAAGACAGTCTCTGCCCTTAAAGAACTTACAGTCTAATGGGGAAGACAAAATATGAAAGAAAAATGAAAAGTTGGGGTGGGGACATTCCAAGAAGTCCAAAATATGTGCTGATCATTGATGTTAAAGAATGAACTTTTGTTTCAGGAGAAGCTTGAGGTTATTAAAAAGCAATGAGCAATTCAACCCATCCTCCTCACATTCAATTGTATGCCCAGTTCATTGCCCATCTATGATGTCTGTCTAATATTTATATACTTATGGGCTACTTCTATAGGTTCTCCATCGAACTATATATCATATGTGGGATGAGTGTTCTTTATCCACTTCAGTTTTCTTGTACATAAAACATAGACTGAACTCTTTCGAGAGGTTCTTCTTCATTCATCTTCATTTGTTTCAACCCACAGTCAGTTGTTTGGAGTAGGATTTAATGAGGGTTTTCAATCACATTCCATGTAAGTATAGAGTTCCACCCCAGCTCCAATTAATTTAATTACAGAAGGCCCATTGAATCAATCAATTAAAAATATAAGCTAGCTATGAATAAGTAATTGATCAATCAGGGAGTATTCTAATGCTTTGAATACTGGATAAAAACAAGTGACACCATACAAAAAAATACTTTGTGATTGGCTAAAAGAATTAAACACACCTTTGGGCCTATGTAAAAAAATTCCCATCAGCCCACTGATGAATTCAATAATTTTGTGAACACGTCTAGTGGTAAAGGAGTTCCAGTTTAAAAGCTGGAGCCAAGTCCCTCAAGGGAATCAGTCTAGGCAGGAGGTAGGGGAGAGGTTGGGTCTGTCTCTCTGTCTCTGTCTCTGTCTCTGTCTATATCTCTTTCTCTCTCTGTGTCTCTCTCTCTGTCTCTGAGTCTCTCTCTGTCTCTGTCTGTGTCTCTGTTTCTCTGTCTCTGTCTGTCTGTCTCTCTCTTCCTCTCTCTTCCTCTCTCTCTCTCTCTCTCTCTCTCTCATTCTCTCTCTCGCCCATTATCCCCTTATTGACCATGTCATTAAAAGGATTGTACCAGTAGCAGACCTTGTACCCATCTGGGACCTGAAGTGGGAAAGGAGGTTCAGGGACCATGACCACTGAAATGGAAAGAAGCTTTGGCTATTAAGTTTACAAAAGATAGCAATCTATAGAGCCCCAAAGAGAAAAACCTAAATACCTAGGAAAAACTTCATGAGAACTCCACAAAGAGAGAAAAGGGCTTCTATTAGCCAGTAGTAATAAGTTAGCTTTTTCCCACATGTACTTTCTACACACATACCTCACTGCATTTTTACTTTAAGTCTATGCTCACTTTCCCTTAGGCAAGTATGCTGATTCAAACTTTAAGTGGAGAATGCTTTGTAACTATTATTCTTGTTATATCATCTTAGTAAATTTTGTTGTTGGAGTTAAGTCATTTTTCAGTCCTGTCCAACTCTTTGCGACCCTATTTGGAGTTTTCTTGGCAAAGATACTGGAGAAGTTTCCCATTTCCTTCTCCAGCTCATTTTACAGAAGTGAAAACTGAGGCAAATAGGGTGAAGCAACTTGACCAGGGTCACACAGCTAAGTAAGTGTCTGAGGCCATATTTGAATTCAGGAAAATAAGTCTTCCCGACTCCAGGGCCAGTGCTCCATCTATTTTGCCAAAAAGCTAATTGAACCTGGTTGATTTTTAATGAAGAGCAAGCTGGTGAGGGCTCATAAGAAACAGCACTAGAAATTTAGTACCCAGAGTCGCCCCTAGAACCCTGAAAATAGAAGCAGTTAGCTGCCCTAAGGCAATCCTGCCTACCAATGCCATTGAGAGTTGGAGAAGTAGCCAGGGAGGCAGATACACATATTCACATCTTTAATGATCGTTATATTTGGAACAATTTAATATTTAACATTCATTCCCTCATCAACATGAAATTAAATGAGTTACATAATAATAGTTAAAAAGGGGGCATATATGTGCAGGGGAAAGCTCCTTATAGCCCATAAGCATGAAAATAGTTTGGCCCCATTCAGTATTTTGTCTTAATGGATCTATAACCAATTGCCCAGAACTACTCTGGCTCCAGGTTTGAAATTCACCATAAAAGGTATAAGAGTTATCTACTGCCCAGAACTTTGTTCTGGCCTTATTGCATCTCTCTTTAAAAAGGTGTGAACTTCCCTTAAAAACTGCTAACTCTTTGATAAGGTGTGACCTTATCATGTTTTTAAGTATCATTGAGTTAATCCCATCTTTTGATGATTAAGTTCCCAGGTACTTATTTCCTAGTTGACATCTTATTGCTGCTGAAATTAATACTTGAGCTACACCCTTGGATTTGTCCACTGAAAGGAACCCCTGGAGAACAGACAAAGGGCAGCTATTAGAGAGGTCAGATATGATACCCTTTACAACTATATGGTTATTGTTGTTCAGTCATTTTAGTCATGTCTGTCTGACTCTTCACAACCCTATTAGGGGTTTTCTCGGCAAAGATACTGGAGTACTTTGCCATTGCCTTTTCTGGCTCATTTTACAGGTAAGAAAACTGAGGCAAACAGGGCTAAGCGACTTGCCCCAGTCACACGGCTAGTAAGTGTCTGAGGCCAGATTGGAACTCAGGTCTTCCTGACTCCTGCCCTGATTGCTTTATCCACTGCAGCACCTAGCTGCCCCCATGTAAAATCATATCTTTGATAATTCCTGCAGAGAAGTGGTAGAGAAAAAACTATTTTTATCAGGTGCTTGAAGAGTGGAAGAATTTTCTGCAAAGAAGGAAATGAAAAGGATAACTATACAAGTGGAGCTTTTTAAAAAATGAGGCTTTTCCTGAAGATCATAGGATCAATCTATCAATAAACTTTTATTAAGCACCTACTACATGCCACTTGCAGCTCTAAATGCTGGGGATACCGAAAGAGGCAAAAGACACTCCCTGCCTTCAAAGACACTCCGCTTAATGGGGAAGACAAGAAACCCAGAAATATGTATGATCTACATACAGGATGAAAAGGAAGTAATTAACAAAGGAAAAGCACTAGAATTAAGGGTTGGGAATAGCTTCCTGTAGATTAAGAGCTGGAAAGCATCTTAGATGTTATTTAATCCAACTTCCTCATTTTACATATGAGGAAACTTCAACCAGGAGAGGTTACATGAGTCACCCAAAGTCCCATAGGTATAGAGACTGGGATTTGAGCCTGATTTTTCTGATTCCAAATCCAGGGCTCTTCTCACTGTACCATGTTGCCTCTCCAAGGGGAGGAAGCTGGATGCTTTGAAGATGAAGCTGTTTCTTGTTCTCAAAAGAGAACCACAGAAGATAAGCAGGTAAAAGACTGACCAGTGAAAGTCAGAGGAAGTTAAGAAGAGAAGCGGTAGTTGGTGACTCTGTGGTCAGCAGTATGGAGGAAGTTACTTGTCAACCTGATAACAATAGGTGGACCTATTATCTTCCCAGGGCATGGATCTAAAACATAATAGAGAACCTTCCAAAACTTATCAAAAAGGATGACTATTACCCTTGGACATAAATGCTACTTCCATAAGGAACCCAGAAAATATTGCCAAGGATCACAAAGTCATGGGTAAGAAACCAAAGACCATAATAGGGGCGTTGATTATGTTTTCCTCACACTGCTAATTGCAGATAAGTGTTGTAAAGGAGAAAAAAAAACTGACTTGTGAAATGAACAACTGGCTAAGGATGTGACATCTGAAAATGGAATTTACATTGCTGGACTCTATTTTAAAATACAGGGATAATGGACACTAGGACAGAGATGGCATACATTTTAGCAAACAATAATAACAACAGTAATGATAATGATGGTGGTGATGACGATGATGACAATGATGATAGGCTTACAGCCTTATGAAGTAGATACAGAAAAAAATCGAAGCTGAGAATGGCTACATGACATGCCCATTTATTACTAAGTATTTTGCAATTGTAATCAAATGAAATCTTAATGCTAATCAAAAAGAGTCTAAACTAAAAACAATGGAGGAGAAATATATCTATACACATATACATAATTGTACACATATATGTATATGTATGTGTGTATGCAAGATACCATGGTATATCAAGATATCAAGCTAGATACCATAGAGTAAGAGTTCTGAATGTTTTTTGTGTCATGGACCCTTTTGACAATAGACTGGTAAAGTTTATGCCCCACCCTCCTTCTCAGAAAAATGTTTTTAAATGCATAAAATAAAATACATAGAATTACAAAGGAATCAAATTAAATTGAAGAACAATTAATAAAACATTTTAAAAAACAAGTTCACAGACTCTAGTTGAAGCAATTCTGCCATAAAAAGTAGCTATCAAGGAAAACAGAACAGCAATTTGAGACTCTCAGATGCTTATAAATGACAAAATACAAGAATGGAGCCAGTACTAAAAACAAATGGCCTCAATTGTCTCTACAACCATGCTTAACAAGTAAAAAGAACTGGAGGTACTAATGCAAGCAGGAAAATATGATCTCATGAGCATAAAAGACTTGACTGGATAAAACCCATAACTGGAATATGACTTTGGATGAAAATGTTTTTAAAAGAAAGAAAGGAGAAACAGAGAGAGAGAGAGAGAGAGAGGAAGGAAGGAAGGAAGGAAGGAAGGAAGGAAGGAAGGAAGGAAGGAAGGAAGGAAGGAAGGAAGGAAGGAAGGAAGGAAGGAAGGAAGAAGAAAGAAAGAAAGAAAGAAAGAAAGAAAGAAAGAAAGAAAGAAAG
>NW_020951209.1:2203034-2213828 GCF_900497805.2 Vombatus ursinus
AAAGAAAGAAAGAAAGAAAGAAAGAAAGAAAGAAAGAAAGAAAGAAAAAGGATAGGCCAAAGGGGGAAAAGTAACACTGAATATTAAGATAACGCATTCATGTAGAAAATCCAGGAAGGGGATGGGGCAGATCATGGTGACAAACAGTTGAGCGAAGATCAATTCAGAAGCAATTTTGTCATCAGGATATATTTCAGACTACCTAGACAAAAGGAGAAAATAAAGAGATCAAGAAACAATTCACAAACCAGGCACAGAGCCATGATAGTAGAGATAGAATAATTCAATTATCTAGCTATCTCTTTGAGCAGACAACATTTTAATTGCCATAATAATAATTTTTCCTTCAAAAAGTGAAGAAACCAGTAAGGGAAATTTTTATACTGGATCTGATCCTAACAGATAGGGAGAAGCTGATTGCTAGGGTTGAAATAATGGATGGGGAGGTGAAATAATGAAACATGGAGGAAAAGTAAACCTCTCTTGTTAGAGTTTGTCATCATGAACAGAAGAAAGCCAGGCAGTCTAGCATGTTCCCTAGGAAAGCAGATTTCAAGGGTTTCCAAGGAGGGGTAAGTAGGAGTCCATGAACTAAAATCATTACAGGGAAAGTCAGCCCAGGAGGGATGAAAAAACTGTGAAAAATAAAATTGTTAAGATACAAAAGCAAACAATTCCAATGTGGAAGATAAACTGGAATTATCTGAAAAGATCAATGTGGATATACAAGGAACTCAACAACCAATGTAAATTTTCAAAAGATATACACAGAAGGAAAAAGACAAATGAGGGAAGATGGATATGAGAGGTTCACATGTTTCTGTAAAGAATAGTGTCTGGAATGCCAAAGCTTAGGATGAGCTGAGGTTATCAAGCCAAGTTAAGGACAATAAAAGTAAGGAAAATGTAGTTATATTGGAGGAAAAGCATGAGAGGCAGTGTGGAGTAGTGGGTAGAGAGTTGGGCTTGTAGCCAGGAAGAATTAGATTTCAGTCCAGCCTGACACATACTGACTGAGTGACCCTGGGCAAGTCACTTAGCTTTCATTCCTCTAGTCAACTCTCCAAAATCATGTTGTAGAGAAGACATCAGCCTATATTGGTAGAGGAAGTTTCCTCATTCTGGCATTCTCTATATCAATTAAATCACATATCTGGTCCTAATTTCTACTTTGGGAAAGAAAAGAATCAAAGAAAGGATAGTATCACTGTTTAAAATGGAGGGGGTGGTGACAACTGATAAAAGAGAATACAAAACTTCTCAATTCTAATTTTACTTGTTTTCTCTGCCAAGAAGAATGGTCTTTGGACTGGTAATAACAATAAAAAAGGCTAATAGGTAGTTATTACCCAAAATAAGTAAGGAGATAACTAGGAAGAGAACATGTGGATATTCTTAATAAATTCAAGTCATCTGGCTCAGAACATTATACATTGGTACTGAAATAATTGTGAATGTGATTGCTGAACCATGTTTGAAAGTTCAGGAAAATGGGAGAGATACCACAGGCCAGGAAAAGAGCAAATTGAAAGTCTCCAAATGACAGCTAGTAAGTTTGATTTCAGTTCCTGAGGAAAATCTAGAAAAGATCATCAAAGAGATGGTTAGGGGACATCTTAAAAGGAAGCAGTGACTACAAAAAACCAGCATGACTTCATCAAGGTCACTCTAAACTAATCTTATTTCTTTGGGGGGGGCATATACTTAACTAATAGATTGGGGGGAATAATATGGCTATATTTTACCTAGGTTTTAGCACAGCATTAAATAATAAACTTGTTTTATTAATAAACCTCATATTATTCTTGAAGAAAAGAGGGAAAATTAGGTACACTCCACATTTGTTAACTAATCTCAACCGGTCACATCAAACTTTCTCAGAACATTACTTCTGCTCTGACTTCACCATCCTCCTTTATGAATTTCATCTAATTCAACTCTATCCTGTCCTCTATTTTCGAATCCTTCACCTCCTTCTTCTATTACCATTCAGACCTCGCTGAACTTCAACTCTGGATTTTCCCACCATGTGTCTCCTCAGCTGCTACTTACATCTTCCTGAAATTATCTGAAGGAAATCATGTAACAGAGCTAACTAGGTTATGTGTTATAATTACAACAGGACCCTCACTGAAACAAGGTAATCCTTTTACTCCTCCCTAATTGATTCCTTATCCCACTCCCCACAGAAACTGTTCCAAACTATCTCTTCTCTCCTCAAGTGTCCCATGTCTTTTCCTCCCCCATCCTCAGCTTGATTATTAGGGTCTTGACTCTTACTTTAATGATTAATTTGTTGCAATTTATAGTAAATTCTCCCTTCTCCCTTTCTTTTCATCTCAAAACCCTTTGATAGCATTCCACCCTCTCTCTTCCTTTCCTCCACTCTCTGATAATGAGGTAGACCTTCTCCTTGCCTAAACCAACCCTTCTACATATGTCCTTAATCCCATTCTCTCCTGTCTTCTGTTGGTTTTAGCCTCAATCGTCTGCTCTTGCTCTAATCATCACTCTCTCCTATCTTTTTGTTACTTCCTTAATAACTTCAAATATGCCCAAGTATCTCCATCACTTAAAAAACCTTCATTCAACCCTACCACGTCTAAAACTATCACTTTAAGTTTCCCTTCTAGAAAACTACTAGAAAAAGCTGTCTATAAAAATGATAATACTACTTTAATTAATTTACTTATTCTGTATCATACCAATCAAACTATCAAACAATTGCTTTATAAAGCTAGAAAAAATAATAACAAAATTCATTTGAAAAAACAAAGATCAAGAATATCAAGAGAGTCAATGAAAAAAAAATGCAAAAGAAGAGGGCCTAGCAGGACCAGATATCAAACTATACTACAAAGTTGTAACCATCAAAACAATTTGGTAATACTTAAAAACTAGAGTGGTTGATCAGTGGAACAGATTAGGTACACAATATACAGAAGCAAATGAGCAAAGTAACCTACTATTTGATAAATTCAAAGATACCAGCTATTGGGACAAGCACCCACTATTTGACAAAAACTGCTGGGAAAACTGGTGAGTAGTCAGGTAGAAACTAGGCACAGTACAGCATCTCACACCATATACCAAGATAATCTCCAAATGAGTATGTGATTTAGACATAAAGGGTGATATCATAAGCAAATTAGGGAAGCATGGGCAAAAAATTTCCTGTCATATTTATGGTCAAAAGAAAAGTTTATGACCAAACAAGAGATAGAGAGTTTCACAGGAAGTAAAATAGATAATTTCAATTATATAAAATTTAAGTTTTTGCCCAAACAAAACCAACGTAGCCAAAATTAAAAGAAAAAAGGAAAGAAACAGGAGGGAAATTGTTTTAGTAAGTTTCTCCGATAAAGGTCCCTTTCCTCAAATATATAAGGAACAGAGCCAAATTTATAAGAATAACAGGCATTCCTGAACTGATCAATGGTCAAGAGATATAAACAGGCAGTTTGCAGAAGAAATCAAAACTATCAATAACCATATGAAAATTGCTGTAAGTTACTAATAACTAGAGAAAAGTAAATTAAAACAACTCTGATGTACCATCTCACACTCAATAGATTGGCTAAATTGACAGAAAAGAAAAATGACAAATGTTGGAGAGGATGTGGGAAAAGAGGTACACTGATGAATTGTTGGTGAATCTGTGATCTAGACCAGAGCTTCTTAAACTTTTTCCATTAACAACCCCTTCAGCCCTTCACAAGACCATGGCTTGTGATCCCACAGTTTAAGAAGGGCTGAAGGGGTTGCTAATGGAAAAAGTTTAAGAAGCCCTGATCTAGACCAATCATTTTGGAGAGCATTTTGAAACTATGCCCCCCAAATCTATAAAACTGTGCATATCCTTGATCCCACAATTCCACTACTAGGCTTATACCCCAAAGTGATGAAAGACAAAGGAAAAGGACCTACATGTACAAAAATATTTAAGGCAATACTATTGTCAAAATAATCAACTATGAAAGACTCTGATAGACAATTCTGATCAATACAATGACCTATCACAGTTCCAAAAGACTCAGGATGAAAAATGCTATATACTCTAGATAGAGAACTGATGAACTCAGAGTGCAGATTGAGCATATTTTTTCTTTATTTCTTTTTCTTGTATTCTGTCTTTTTTTGGAACATGTCTAATGCAGAAATGGGTTTTGCATTACTTCATATGTATAATATGTAGTGTATTTCTTACTTTCTCAATGAACAGGGTAGGGGTGGAGGGAGAGAGAGGATTTGGAACTGAAAATTGAATAAAATTGAATTTTTAAAATTTTTGAAAGAAAAAGCTGTCTACTTTCAATGTCTCCACATTCTCTCCTTCACAGCTCAGCCTTTTTCAATAGGGTAACTATCCACATGAGTGGAGAAAAGATGTGTATGAGAGACATTGTGAAGGTAGAAATGAAAGACTGGACAATAGATTGGATATGTGGGGTTAATGCAAGTAATGATTCAAGGATGTCATTAATATTATGAACCTGGGTAGCAGAGAGAATGCTGGACAGTAACAGGATAGTTGGAAAGAATGGAATGTTTGGAGGCAAAGACAATGAGTTTTGTTTGGGGCATGTTCAGTCTGAGGAGCCTATAGGCTATCTTATTTGAGATGTCCAAAAGGTAGGACTGAAGCTCAGAAAAGAGAGTGCTGCATATATAGATCTGAGAATCATAACTAGAAGAATTCCTTTCATATAGTAGGTACTTAAATACTTGTTGATTGAGTGATTGACTAAACCGTAGGTTCCCAAAGTGGGTGATATCACTCCCTAGAGGGTACTGGAACTATGGGGGGGGGGGGGGGGAATAGCCTCGGGGGACACAAATTTGCAAAAAAAAACCATTAAAGGGTTAAAGAAAGATTTCAGGGGGTGGGGCACTGAGTAATTTTTTTTTTAATGGGGCAGTAGGCCAAAAGAGTTTGGGAATCTCTGGACTAGATCTTAATTCAATAATTTTAATTCACTGGTTAAATGGCTAGATTCAAAGAATAGTCCTTAATGATTCAACTCTTGTAGAGAAGTGGGTCAGTCATCCTCAGCAAATGGTACACACAGGGCAGACAAGCCAATCTAACTGGAGCAGTAAGGGAGAGACAGGAGGCTGCATATGCCAGGCAAGTCAAACCACCATCTTCCCTAAAACCTTAATGAGTACAGCCCAGAACTGTGAAACCAAGAGCCTTGGCAATAGCAATGCTTCCAGTCCAGTGCTCTCAGCCATCATCATGTGAAGTGATCCTTGCGCAGAAACAGCCTGGCAACTGCTCCTGAACATGATATAGCCACAGCTATTAAAGACCCACCAAAAAAAAAAGTTCCTTCCACCAAAGTTCTTGGCATTGTCAAATGCTTCAATGCTTCAATATGAGAAACTCATATCATTTCATCAGTGGAAAGGACATTAATGAATAGACATGCTAGTAGGCATTAGCATCTATTTTGCTGCTTTACCCTAAGGACTATGGGACTTTTTCATCTGACTTGCAGCAAAAACCTTTAGTACTTATTGTCTCCCACCCCACCCCCACAATTGAAGTTCTGTGAGAGCAGGGACTGTCTTATTTTCCTATTTGTATCTCCAGAGATTACCACAGTGCTTTGTACATAGTAAGCACTTAATAAATGCTTTATTCACTTTGATGGCAGTTATCTATTAGAGTGCCTCCAAGATTTGTGTTTAGTCCTGTGCTATTCAGCATTTTTATCAATGACTTGAACAGTCATAGTTGGAATGCTCATCAAATGGTCAGATAAAACAAAGCTGGGAGGAATTGCTAACACACCGAATAACAAAATCAGAATCTTGACAGACTATAGCGCTGAATCTAATAAAATGAAATTCAACAAAGTTGATAGGATAACATATGTGAGGCATTTTATAGACCTTTAAGAACTATAGAAATGCTAGGTATTATTATTCTCATTACTACAGACAAGGTCATACATGCTTCCTAAAAATTCCTAAATATAGGATGCTGGAAGCATTGGTTACACAATAGAGGGTCTAAAATAGCTCTGGAGAGTTTAGTCGACTATAAACAATGTGAGTCAACAGTGTGATAATGCAGTCAATTAAACTAATTAAAATATAGGTTGCATTATGAGAGGCAGAGCTTCCAAAGAAAAGGGGATAATAGTCTCCCTAACCTCTGTTCTAATCGTACCACATGTAACTACTGTGTTACATTCTCAGTGCCATGGTTTAAGGACATTGATAAAAAATTGAAAGTATACAAAGGAGGGCAATTAAGATAGTGAAGGGCCTTTAATTCATATAGTATAAGAATTACTTGAAGGAACTGGGGATGTTTACTCTGGAAAAAAGGCTGGGGTGGAGGGGAACATGATAGATGTCAAGTATTTGAAGGGCTGTCATGTGGGAGAGGGATTAGACTTGGTTGTGTCTTGCCCTAGAGGGCAGAATCAGGAGCAAGGAGCAGAATTTACAATAAAGTAAATTTAGGCTTGATGTTGGGAAAACCTTTCCAACAATTAGAAGTGTATAAAAATGGAAAGGATTGGCCTGAGAGGTAATGAGTTGCTTTTCATTGGAAGTCTTCACGAAGAGACTAGATGACCACTTGTTGGGTATATTATGGCATCTTTGGGGTTCATTTTGGATTAAATAGTTACTGAACCCCAACTATGAAATTCTATGAGAAGTTGTGGTCAAGTAAATAGAAGGAAAACAGAAAAAAAAATTGTCACTAAAGCCAAGAGAAGGAAGATGAACAAGGTAGAGGGGTGTTTAACAATTTCGAAATATGTAATGACATTAAAAAAAACCTGTAGACTTAGAGTTCATTCCTCATTCTGCAATCGTTATTCCACAAGTAAGAAATAACTGGTAATCTTTGAAGCAAAGTTTCAGATTTGAAGTTATTAAGAAGTCAGTGGGAGACAAGGAAGTGAAAGCAAATGTGGAAGCTTTCTCTAGGATTTTGCTTATGAAAAGGAAAAGAGATATAGAACAATAACTTGAGAGGATGACAGATCTGGAACGTTTTATTTTTGGATGACGGGGGAGACCTAGGAATGTTGGTAGACCAGAAAGGAAAGATTCAATAGACAAAGAGGGATTAATAATGAAATACAGAGGGTATAATCAAAAAAAGTAAACTCCTATAAGAGATAGAAGGAGATGGGATCAAGGAAAAATGTGAAGGCAGAACTTGGCAAAGAAAAAGACCACCTCTTTTTCAGAGACTGAAGCAAAGGAAGGCAACATGGAGATTGATGTGGAGATATTTTGAGATAGAAATAGGAGACCAAAGGTAGCTCCTGGTAAATGGTTTCTATTTTCTCAGTAAAAGAGGCAAAGACCTCTGCTGAAAAGGGAAGGGCTGCTTTAAAAGATTTGAGGTAATACAAGATGATTTAGAATAGCTACTGTGAAGGATGGGATAGAAAATAAATTAGGGGGGAATAAAAGGGTTGCCATGTAACAGTGAGGGCCCAGTTGAAATTGGATAACATAAATTTAGGTATTTTCTTGTTCATTAACAAACATTAATTCTCTTGCCCTTCTATTTTCCCCCTCCCATTAAAGAAAAAGAAAAAGAAATCCTTGAAGTACATATGCAGTTAAGTAAAGAAAATTCCTTCATTAGCTATAGCCCAAAAACAATAACTTTCATTGTGCATTTTGAGTCCATCACCTCTCTGTCAGGAGGTGAGTAGCAAGCTTGGTCCTCTGAAGTTTTTGTCATTGCATTGATCAGGGTTCTTAAGTCTTTTAAAATAATATTAATTTTAATGGACCTAGTCAGCACATTGTGTGACTTCCTTTGGTGCCATTCGGCAGCATTCAAGGAAGAGGAGATAAGCTGGATGGTAAGAGCAATCCAGGGTCAGGGTTTGGCAAGGATTGGTAGCTATAGAACAGGAGGATAAGAATTCAAGTAGACTGTAAAGCTGAAATGAACTGTTTGACTCTAAAGCAACAGCTGCAAATGCATGAAGGTGAAATAGGAGAAAAGGTCGTAGACTATAAGAGCAGGGAAAAGTAGGGACCCTAGAGGTCTTAATAAGAATGCATAATAGAAAACAAGGAACAAAAAGAAGGGAGAGAGGAAATAAGAATTTATTAATGCCTATTATGTGCCAGGCACTGTACTAAGTGCTTTACAAAAATTATCTCATTTGATCTTCAACAACAACCCTGCAAATTATCCCATTTTACAGTCGAGGAAACAGAAGTTAAATGCTCAAGGTGACACAGGCAGTGTCTGAAGATGGATTTGAACTCAGGTCTTCCTGATTCCAAACCCAGTACTCTATCCACTGTCCCTTTCAGAAGAATCAAACAGAGGGCAGTTTGGAAGGAGAGAAGATTTATGGTTAGAAGGAAGAGTTTTAGAGCTTGGGATCATAGAGGTGAAACATAGACTGATGGTGAGGACAAGGTTATAATCACCCCAATATGGAACAGAGGTAGACTGAAGGTAGAGGTTGGAAGTTGAGGTGTTGGTGTGTTAGAAGGACAGGGTGTTTGAAAGAACTTCAATGTGTATACTGAAGTCCCCAGGAGATAGAGGGATCAGGACAGAGAGGAGGACTGTAAGCCAGGAACTGAACTACTTGAGAACTAAAAGATGACCACAACTAGGATCTGATTACAGTTATATAGACGGAGGGAGTAAACATCTTGGGAAGAGAAGTCGCCAAGTAATTGTAGGAGAGAGACAGTCTGAAAGTAGTCACGGGCCACAAAGAGTATATACCTCTACTCCCTCCTGGCCCAATGTGTTGGGAGACATGAGATAAAGTATACACATTACTATACTATATACCAGATATACAGAATCTTTTGAGGATGACCAGATTTCTATGAGTACAAGAAGTAGGAAATAATATAATACGAAGTCTATTAAAGATAGAACCGGGGTTTTAGAGACTATATGCAAGAAAAAGGCAGTTGGATAGGAACTCAATACACTGAGATGTATGGGAATGGAGCACCAAGAATGAGCCTGCTCTGAGAAGCAATAAAGGACAGAATCACAAAGTTAAGGAGGAAATTCAAGGGGCAGCTGAGTGCTGCAGTGGATAGAGCTCTGGCCTTGGAGTCAGGAGGACCTGAGTTCAAATCCAGTCTCATACACCCGACATTTACTAGCTGTGTGACCCTGGGCAAGTCCCTTAACCCTGATTGCCTCACATTGCTTCACCAAAAAGCCAATAAAAATGAAAATTCAGACTTTGCCCTTCAATTGTATTTTTTGTTATGTGGGAAAGTGCTGGCCTAAGTGAGACAGGTTGACACTCCAGTAACCTCACTTTCTTTCTTTTTGTAGGCAGTAGCAAGGATTCAGGCTCTGATATCATAGTACAATAGGAAGACTATTGACTCTGGAGTAAGAGGACCTGAGGCCAAATCCCTCCTCTGCTGCCAACTACCTGTATGAGAGGTCTGGGGATGTTCAGGGAGAACTGGCACCTCTGGTGTGAGGGCTTGCCAAGCCCCTTTCAGGGTTGCTCATCCACCTTTAGTGTTCACCTGCCACTCAACTCACACCTGTGACTCCAAGAAACTGTAGCATGTGCAACAGCCACACCCTGGTAAAACTGTTTCAGCAGATGGGCTAAACCAGGTTGAGGGTAACTGACTGGCCTCACATCCATTGGTGAGTTAGGGGGATGTCTACCCCAAGAATGTGAAGGCTTCCCCTGGCAGAGTGAGCAGATAAGAACAATTTGTTCCAATTTGCACGAAGGCAGCTAAAGCAGGTTCTGTGGAGTTTTTAGAGCTTGGTCAGACATCAAAGATGTCAAAGTCATCCACTGCATCCTGGGCCATCACCAGCCATCCTGACTTTTGTCTTACCACTGGACTTCAATGACTCTGAAAGAGAAGGTGAAACTGATGACTTTGTGCAACTCTGCCTCACTTCAATACAATTCATGTGCAAGTCAAGATATCATCTATAATATCATCGATCCTCTTCAAAAATGAAGGATCAAGGGGGCAGCTAGGTGGCACAGTGGATAGAGCACCGGCCCTGAAGTCAGGAGGACTTGACTTCAAATCCGGCCTCAGACCTAACACTTGATGCGTACTAGCTGTGTGACCCTGGGCAAGTCACTTAACCCCTATGCCCCCCCAAAAAAAGAAGGATCAACAACAGCAGCTGTATGACCTTGGGCAAGTCACCTAACAAACTTCCCTAATCTTCAGTTTCCTTTGCAATAAAATGAAGAGGTTGGACTAGATGGTCTCTGAGATGCCCTCTAACTCTAAATATCTGATCCCAAGATCCCTGGAAGAAGTAGGAGTCATCAGAAGGAAAGGGATCTTTATTCTGTAGTGACACCAAGTCCATTCCCCTCATGGAGTACCCTCAATCCTAGTTAAGTCTAATGAACAGGATAGGTCCCTATGAGAAGTGGAAGACCACAGAATCAGCTCATGTGCTCAACTGTGAGTCCTTCCAGTTTTGCATTTTTGTTTGTCAGATAACAGAAAGGTAACATAAACAGATCAGGTCAGGTAACATGAAACAATTTCTTTTTTAATAGGAGTTGATGATTCTTTCCTTTTTTTCATGGAGATCTAGATAAGGCAAATTCTGATACTCCCATTAGAAACACTGGATGAAGGGGGGAGGGGGAAGAAAAGAAAGCTGACTTCAAATGTGCTCAGGAGGAACCTTGGTGTGATTCCCAAGCCGAGAAAACATTTTTGAGACACCTCCAAGATTGAACGGATGCATGTAAACTCAGAGTTGTAGTTCTGAGCCACAGGTTACAAGTTTTTAGTGTGGTCTCAGATACCATCTCT